>NW_006921779.1:4771120-4787065 GCF_000298275.1 Orycteropus afer afer | reverse complement strand
GAAGGAAGGTTGGGCAATCCTACTTCCGTAGTGATACTGCCTCGGAAACCCAAGGAGGGGTCGCTATGAGTCGGGGCCGACTCCACAGCACATAACAACAACAACAACAAGGCATCCAAGGCCTCCCCTTTAGCTCAACCCTAGTCTATCTTCTCATCTTTCATCCACTGCTTTTGAGTGGGATCTGACTCACAAAGAGCCCTCCTTGGGTTTCTGAGGCAGTATCACTATGGAAGTAAGTTGCCCAACCTTCCTTCTGAGGAGTGGCTGATGGATTTGAACCGCCAGCCTTCTGGTTAGCAGTCAAGTGCCTTAGGCACTACACCACCAGAGCTCCTTGGCATATGTTGTTGTTGTTGAGTGCCATCAAGTCGGACCCGACTCATAGCGACTCCTCCTTGGGTTTCTGAGGCAGTATCACTATGGACGTAGATTGCCCCATCTTCCTTCCATGGAGTGGCTGGTGGGTTTGAACCGCCAGCCTTCTGGTTAGCAGTCAAGTGCCTTAGGCACTACGCTACCAGAGCTCCTCCCTGGCATATAGAAATTGCTAAATAAATAAGGTGTTAGTTGCAATTGTCCTGATTTCAATCCAGTGGGTCCCTTGGCACAAATGTTTAAGCACTCGACCACTAGCTGAAAGATTGGTGATTTGAATCTATCCAGAGGTGTCTCAGAAGTGATACTGCCTCAGAAACCCAAGGAGTCGTCACTATGACTCGAATAGGACTTATAGGCAGTGAGTTTGTTTTATTTTTGGTTTTTATATGCCAGGCTCTGTGCTATGTACTTCATCTGCATTGCCTTATTTCTTATAAATACACCATGATACTTCATGGCACAATTGTTTTCCTAATTTCATAGGTGTGTAGTCAAGGTTTCAGGAAAGTAGTCACTAGTGTAAGATTACCAGCTACAGTGTATCATCTTCTTCTAATTTTTTCTTTTCTTTTCTTTTCTTTGGCCAAAAAGTACCTTATTGACTCCCCCCAAGCCCTCCCGGCAACTTATACATCCCAGGACAGGCTGCCCCCAGGTTGCAGAAGACCCAGATACTTTTGTTCTCCACCCGCTCCCTTCAAATGGCTGCCTCTGGAGCTACTCAAAGGAAGGAGGCGCTGGTGGGAAAGGGAGGTGGGCAGACGGCATCTCACTGGGTCTAATCTTTGGACAATGGAGGAACTAGAGAACTGACCTTCTAGAGGTCAGTACAAAGGGCAGGGCAAGGGGTGGGCAGGGCCCAGCTGTGCCTCCTCCTTCCTCCCCTCGGTCCATCTCTGCAGCACCATCATCGATCCACCTTCCCAGAAAGCTCCCCACTCTCTGCCCCAGTCTGGGCCTAACTTGGCTTGAAGCCCTCACCTCAGCCGGCACCAACAAGGGAACCAGGCGATCTGCTCCAGAGGGGTGGGAGGCAGGGCTACTTTGAGGAATCAGGAGGGGCACACCTCCTCTATCCACAAGCTGCAGAGGAGAAATTTCTTCTGGGAGATTGGAGGGGTTTGTTAGAGGGGGTGGGGCTGGGGGAGGTTCAGGGCCAGGACCACCCAGTTAGGAGCCAGGAGGGCCCCCGCAGATTAGAGACTTGGGTAAAGCAGCAGCACAGACTGTAATTAGCCTAGAGAAGCAGGGAAGTCACCAACTATAGGATGCTGGAGGAAAGGCGGCAGCAGGCCTCCCAGCGCTGCTTCCTATCCTAGTCAGGGAAGAGAAAGGGTAGTTCTCCTGGGGTCTCCTTCATGCCTCACTCCACCCTCGACGTCCCTAGTCCGATTTGTTTGGGAAAGTAGTTAGACGTAAAGCTGCCCCCTCAGCCCCAGAGCCCCCAAGCTCCAGGGTGGGATTGGGGACTTCCAGCCCTTCTCCCCTACACTCCCCCTAGCCCCAACGGCGGGTGAGTCACCCGAGCGCTCCCTACATAGTCGTCCGCGCTGCGGCACGTACCAACGCGCAGCCACAGGGGGAAGCAGATCAACGGGCCTCCTTCGGTTCTCTGGCGTTCCGTCCGCCGCCGCTGCGGAAGAGACGCCAGGAAAGGCTCGAAGCCCCACGCTCCACAGCAGGGGTGGACGGGCGGGGCGGACGCGCGGCGACCGGATTCTGAGCCGCTGCGGAGGCGGGCCTCCCCTCTCCGCACTTGGTACGCGCCAGCGGCGAAGCCAGGCCCAGCCCCGGCTGTACAATAGGGTTGGGCCGCGGCCGGGACCGGGCCGGCGCCGGGCCGGGAGCAGGATCGTGGCCGGATCCCACAGACACTGGGCGGCTGGCGACTCCGAGCCACGCAAGCCACCAGCCTCGTCAGCCTCGACCTTCCGCGGAGCGCCCCCGCCTCCCAGTCGTTGCCCGCCGGGCGAGGCCGAGCGTGATGCGCCGCGAGACGACAGTCTTGGCCGTGGGCCGCCGCCGCGGTCGCCGCTGAGACCCCGAGACCCCCAGTTACGCCGCAGCCATGGAGAGCGGCCCGCGTGCGGAGCCGGGCCCCGGCGCACCCCCAGGTATTCCGGAAGCTACACAGAGGCGAGGGCCGGGGGGGATCGAAGGCCCACGGGGGAGGCCAAGGATGGAGCTGGTCTTCTGGGCGGGGACCCCTCCCCCGCTGCGCCCTCTGACCACTTGGAAGTTTAAAAATAAAGATTGCGGTGGCGGCCGCGGCTCCCGGCCATAGACGCATCTTCTGACAGCTGTCCCCTCCCCCACCCCGGACGCCGAGACGCTCTGGGCGGCGGGATCTGCAGGGACCTGGCTCCAGAGTTGTTGGGGTGACCCTCTTGCCCCAGCCCAGTGCTGTGTCAGCTTGCCCGCCAACCACCCCCACCCTGATTCACTCCAGGCCCTGAATCCTCTCCTACCGAGATGGGGCTTCAGTGCCCCCTCCCCATCCCGGGTGGACACATGTGACCCCACTCTGGATGTGTGTATCGAGGGTCAAGATTCTCAAGCCTGGCGTCCTACATACCGAAGCCTAGGCCTTGCCCCCCACCCCACCCCCTCGCGCCCAGGCTCTGGCCCAGACATCGCCCCCATCCCATCCCTCCAGCTGCCGCGCAAAGGGCCTGTTGCGGCTACCGGCCGGCGGGGAGGGGTGGGGGGAAAGGAGGGGGAGGTCTCTGGCGGTGGCTGCCAAGGAGCCCGCCGGATAAAGGCGAGGGGGAGGGGGAAGCGGCATTGTTAGGGGTGAGGGCGGGAGCTGGGGAGTGGGCCTCTACCCTGCAGACTGGCCTATTCAGAGCCCACCCAGCCTGATTTGGGGAGGAGGGGGACAGAAGTAAATCTGCTTATCCTGCTGTCCTCCCTTCCCGGCCTTTCTCGGCCCAGGCCTCTCACTGGAGAATGAGTGAAGGCTCAAGGCCGGCACTCCCAGGACCTGCCACATCATTGCCCAGACTGAGGCCTTGAGACTTCCCCCCTTAAACGCATACACTCCAGGTCCTAGACCACCGAAGCTCCCTCATCCCGACCCCACCAGCCACCAGTGCCCAGTACTTCTGCAAATCCCATTCGGATCTGGGGGCGGCTGAGGAAGTAGTTTCTGTTTGGGCCTGGTGTTAGAGGGAGGCAATTTCTCTTTCTTTCTCTTTCTGGAAGGGGAGGGAAGAGTATGATTACTGAGGACCCAAGTTCTGTTCCCACTGACTCAAGGGGGAGGTGGCCCCATCCCCACACCCCCTTGGAGTCCTAAAGCCTAATCCTGTCACCTCCCTGCCCCCTGGGGCGTGGGCCCAGGATGAAACAGTGTCTGTGGGTGCAGAGAGACGAAGACTAGGTGGGGCTGCTTAGCTGTGGGTGGGCTCCTCCCCATGCCAGTGTGGGTGCTTCGATGGGACCCTGTGGGTGTGGGAGCTGAGAGAAGGTGGGGAGGGGGCTGCCATCAGGCCAGTGTGTTTGGGAGGTTTGTAGGCTGTGCTGGAAATAAGGGCTCCTGGGTCTGTCTTGACTGCTGATCCTAAGAAGAGACACCTAGGGAAGCCCAGCCTGGGTCCACTTGCTTTCTGGCCCTTTGCACCTGAGTATCCCTTGCACTAGTGTGTACCTTGGGGCCTTATGGGGTGGGGTCTGAGCAGTATACAAGGACCTGAGTGGATGGTTGGTTTATAATTTAGGGTACTGGGATGGGAGGTCTGGATGGACTATGAGGGCATGGGGTTGGGATGCTTGGCTGTACTGGAGGACCAAGATAGGGTGGGGAGGACTGCATATAGGGTCTTACAATGGGAACACTCTTATATACACAAGACAGCAGATGCAATTATATGAGAACCCTTGTAGGAATGGGGGCTGGTCCCTACACCAAGAGAAATTGAAGGTGATATGGGTCCCTTATGAACAAAGGGTTTCCTGGGAGTAAATATAATTCAACAAGCCACCAGCACCTGCTGTGCCCACAATATGAGAGTTTGAGGTATGGGCTGAGACTGAGTGCGCATGACATGATCCGAGCACACAGAGCATTAATGGGAGGCAGCATGGAGCAGGGAACGAGTGTGATGCCAGCTTCTGGGTCAGAGACTTGTATGGAAATCCCAGTAAGCCATTTATTGGCTGCTGAACTGAGGCAAGTACCTCCTCAAGCCATATTTTCTGCCCCTGGAAAATGGGGGTAGTGTTGCCAGCCTTGCAGGGTTAATCTGAGAGTTAGAGATGATGTACTTAAAAGAACCTGGCACACAGACACCTGATCAAGTGTTGTAACCATTATTGCGGTTATGCTGCCTGGAGCTGGTGCCAGCAGGGAGGTAGGAAGTATGGGGGGCATGGTTAGGAATCGGGAGTCTGATTAAGAGTGTAGACTCTGGAATCAAAGTTTAACTTAATATTATGTGACCTCAGGCATATTGCTTAATCTAAGTCTTAGATTTCCCTCTATGAAATGAGAATCATGCTAGAAATTATCTCACAGAAACATTGGGATCATTAAATTAGATGAACACATTAGCCCAGGCCTTGGCATGAAGTTTGTACTCAATAAACACTGGCTGTTTTATTGTTCTTATTTTTATTATTTTTCATTCCTTTGGAGATCTGAGAAGGAGGTGATACGTAATTAGAACTTTAGTAGGTAAATGTAGGGCAAGGGGAAGGTGGAAGGGGAGTTCCAGACAGATATCAGCTGGGGTGTATCTGGAGAGTATAGGCCCTGTACCTGGGGGAGGCCAGTGGGAGCGAGAGAAAAAGCCCCAGAGATGGTGCAATCGGCCATCTATCACTGGTCAGGCCAGGTTGATGCCCCACCACCTGCCAGCTCAGTGCTGGCTGTGCAGGTGGCAGAGAAGTGTATCAGAGTCCCTACCCTTGGGGAGCTCCTAATCTAGTAGGGGAGACAGTTATGTTCACAGAACCCTAGAGTCTGGAGGGAAACCCAGGTACAGTGGTGATACCTCTTCAAGCAATGGGCTCTGCAAGGCTTCACAGAGGAGGAGGCATTTGAGGTGGGGCTGAAAGGATGATTAGAGGTTGACAGACTGGCACAAAGGGCCATGGCTATGCATATGGCAGCCACTCTGGTTGTGGCTGTCCCACTGACAGCTTCCCAGCTTCCCCTCAGCCTTGGGCTGGTGGGTCCAGTAATGAGGGCTCTAATGAATCCCTGAGGAGTCCTGGTGACACAGTGGTTAAGTGCTTAGCTACTGACCAAAAGGTTTGCAGTTCAAACCCACCAGCCATTTCATGAGATAAAGTTGTAGTCTGCTTCTGTAAAGATTTACAGCCTTGGAAACCCTGTGGGGCAGTTCTACTCTGTTCTGTAGGGTTACCATGAGTTGGAATTTAATGAGTCTTTAATGTGCACTCACACATACAAATGAGGAGGAAGGAACCCTGGGCCAGAATAGGCCCCTCCTCCTTAGGATGGGCTTCATTGGCTGTTGGTGGGGCAGGGCTGGGGAGTGGGGAGAGGGGCAGAAAGCAAGGCCTAGGCTAGAGTGTGGCACTTCAGGGCTGTCAGGGCACATCTCAGGTCTGACCAAGAGTGCAAGTTAGCCCACAAGAAACTCAGAATCATACCCTTGGGTTCCTGCTGGGCCGTGGGGCCAGCAAGGGAGCCAGTGAGCCAGGGCACATAATGCAGCTTTGTTGGCTAGTGGCAGCTCTGCCTGGCACCCGGGGGGCATAGCCGTCAATGTTTCTCCATCACCTCTCAGCTGCAGCTCTGCCCTGAGGCGAGCAGAGAGCTGCCCCCATATAGCTCTCACTATTCTTAAGAGAAGTGGACCAGGCAGGACCAGACAAGACCCCTTGGTGAACCAAATTATCTCCAATTTATTAAAGGCCTACTGTGCCAGGCACAATGCTAAGTGTGTCTCATGCGTTGCCTCATCTGATCCTCACAATCCCATGACTGGGGACTATCATTATCCCCATTTTACAGATGACAGTCGGAGAGGTGAAGTTACTTGCCCAAGGTCATATAGCTAGGAATTGGCAGAGGCAGAATTTGAAACCTGGCCCACCTGACTCCAAAGCTTCTACACCAAACTTACATGCTGAATTGTCATGGCAGAGTCCTATGATTGGGCTTTTTATAAGCATCTTGGTCTTGAGGCTCCTGTGATCTTTTTTCTGACAGACAGAAGTGGAACCAGTAGGGCCCCAGTCACGCCTGAATCCTGCCAGGTTGGAGTCTGGGCAAGTAGGGTCAGAAAGAGACCCTGGACCCAGGCAGTGGTGAAAGTCCAACCAATGGGCTACCCCCAGGCTTTGGGCTGAGGCTGGGTCTCTGCCCTCAGAATCTGGGCTCCACCTTGGGCAGCCCTGCTGGGGCTGAGGGAGGGACATGGTAGAGCCCAAGCTGCTGTGGGATGGGGTCATTTCCTGCCGCCTAAAATAACAGGAAGTGGGTGCTCCTGATTGGAGGCTGGAAACAATGGCCACCAGCAGGTCTGAGGGCTCCATTGGATCTGCAGTCTCTGCTGGGTTCCCGAGGCTTGGCCCTGGTGTCCTGCTGCCCCTGGGGCCTGTGGCCCAGGCTCTGATAACCACTTGAAGCTGGCAGGCCATCCCCCTCCCAGTGCACTCCCTCTTAAGGCTGGCTTGGTACTCTCTATGCCAGAGTTACGGGTGAGCAGTATTGCCCCTTCAGCTTCTCCTCTGTCCCGGCACCCGGCCCACGATCAGGCAGCCCCGAGGGTTAGTCCTTCCTGTCCACCTTCATTCTTCCAGCCCAGATTTCTCCAGAAGGAAGAGAAACCCAGGAGGCTGTCACCACCACGCAACAGAGTAAGAGCACAAACCCTGTGACACTGCTTCCGGGTCCAAACCCCAGCTCTGCTACTCTTCACCAGCGGTGCAGCTTGAGAGAGTGTCTTAATCTCTCTGAATCTGTCTCCTTATTTGTAAAATGGATAATAATACCTACCTCATAGGAGTGTGGTAAAGATCAAATGAATTAATGTTTTTAAAGTTTAAAACATTGGCACTTTAAACTTTGTTATTCAGACTTTCCCTGGGCCTAGGTAAAGGAATGACCAAAAGGGGCAGGGCAGAAGTGACCTGGATGAGGCTACATTGTCTGGGTGTCTCTCGCTTGCTTTCTCTGCTGTGTATGTGTCTGTCTGTCTGTCTGCTTTTGCCCCTCTGTCTTCCTCCCTGTCTTCCTTTGTTTGGTCCCGCATTGCCACCTAGGGAACTGCTGCTATAGCCAGGCATGTTCTTGCTAGTGGTGTTCTCTCTGTCCCATTTCCTCTCCTGCCTTATGCCTCTGCCTCCTGGATCCTCCCCACCCAAAAGTGCTGCCTGTACACCCCCCATCCCTTCCCTGGGCACTCCATGGTCTGCCCCCTGGAGGTGGGCCGCTGTCTCCCACTCCCTGCCCTGGTGCCTCACTTCCTGCCTCCTGATGACCAGCCTGGGCAGGAGCCTGCCTTCCCCACATTCCTGTGCTCTGAGCTCAGTACCTGCCTGCCCCACCTGCACCCTTTGCCGTGGGGGGGCGGGGACCTTCTTCAGAGAATCACCAGGTCACTTGTTTCTTCAGGGAACAGGCAGGAGCCTCAGGGAGGGGTGATGTGACCTCCTACTGGAAAGAGAATGACGTAAGGGCTTTGTCAGACAGACAAACATGGGTCCAAATCCTAACTCTGACACTGACATGAGCAATTTGCTCTACCTCTCTGAGTAACAGTTCTCTCACCTGTGAAACAGGAACCATCATAGCACTTTCTCTTTATGCTTATCCTAAGAAATAAGATAAATGAAAGTACCTAGTATATGGTAAGGGAGCTCTGGTAGCATAGTGCCTAAGGCACTTGACTGCTCACCAGAAGGCTGGCGGTTCAAACCCACCAGCCACTCCTCGGAAGGAAGGTTGGGCAATCCTACTTCTGTAGTGATACTGCCTCGGAAACCCAAGGAGGGGTCGCTATGAGTCGGGGCTGACTCGATGGCAAACAACAACAACAACAACAAGTATATGGTAAAACCAAACAAAAAAACAAATTCATTGTCACTGTGTCAAAGTCAACTCATAGCGGCATATGCTAGGGCCTCAGTAAATTAGTCTGTTATCCTTACTGGGCTTAGGAGCCAGCAGAGCTCTGATATGATCAAGACATTTAGAGTTTAGAGAGGCTAGGCTTTGGAGTAAGGAGTCCCCCCTATGTGACACAAACAGTTAAGCACTAGATTAAAATCAAACCCAAAACCAAGTCACTGCCATCAGTCGATTCTGACTCATAGTGACCCCCATTGGGTTTCCGAAGTGGTAAATTTTTATGAAAGTAGATTGCCCCATCTTCCTTCTGCAGAGTAGCTGGTGGGTTTGAACCACCAATCTTCTGGTTAACAGTTAAGCACTTGATTACTAACTGAAATATTAGTGGTTTGGACCCACCCAGAAGTACCTCAGAAGAAAGTCCTGGTGCTTCCTTAAGGTCACAGCATTGAAAACACTGTGGAGCACAGTCCTATTCTGCATACACAGAGTAGTCATGAGTTAGAATCAACTTGACAGCAACTGTTTTTTTTTTTTTTTTTTTTTTGGTTTTAGGCTTTGGAGCAGCTTGGGAGCCTGACTATACACTGGCTAGTTAGCTTTCCATCCATCTGACTACCTGTTCAAGCATTCATTAAATAAGCACAGAGCTCCTACTCTGTGTGCTGTATAAGGCTCTGAGACTTCAAAAAAGTGCTGAGGCCTATCTAGTTCCTTCCTTCCATGAGCTCTCATACTAATAGTGGGGAGAAGAAAAAGGGGTGGCAAGTGAACAGAAAAGCTAGACTGACTTATTAGTCAGTGATGTGGAGGACTATTTGGCCCTGCAGGAGTTGTTGGGTGGGGGAAGGGAGATGACAAGAAAGTATTGCCAACTTTCAGAGGGTGGAGATGGAAGTTAGCACCCTAAGACATGTAACAATTCTGAGGGCCTTGGCCTTGATCTTTCTGCAGACCCCAGACACATCCTCTCCAAATGCAGTCCCTCTCTGGGCTTTGGGAAAGACAGGACCCCACAATAAAACCAGCTCCTGCATCTTTGCCCTGCAGATGCTCTTTGTGCCAAGAAATAAATACAAACTATCTCTCTCTTATCTAGTTCTTAACAAATACTTCTGCTACATAGCAATGTGGCAAAAGAAAACTGACTAGCTAAAACTGACTGACACTAAAATAAAATTCAGTGGCCAAAGGATCACATCTGATGATTGAAAATGGGGGAAAAAATTAGAAATGGTTTACCACACCTTATAGATAATTAGCCAAGAAATTAATTTGTCTTAATATAGTTTTCTCCAGATAACACTGCCCCAATAACATTTCATCAGGGTTGGCATAATTCTGAGGAAAATATTTGTATTCAGGGTCAATAGTCCACCAGGTCAAAGGATGAGTTCCAAACGTTTTGTTTGCCTCCCAAGAAGTTTTTCTGCTTTTGTTGTTGAGCTACTGGACTAAACACTTGTTATTATTTTTATTAACTTCTACTTAAGTGGCTTAGTCCAGGAAGCTGCCCAAGTCTACTGACATAGAGCTATTTTGCTTCCTTTCAAGTGCTTATCTCTTTGCAATAAATACCCCATGACCTACTCTTTATTAGAGTTAAAATTGCCTTCCATATGTGACTGCTTCAGGAAGGATGGCCTCAGGTTCAGTATAATGTAGCACTTCATCCTCATTCAAGCATTTGGTGACTGTTTCCATGTACTTCCACTGGGGTAGCTTCTGGTGATACAGTGGTAAGCAAAGCTGACCTGGCCCAGCCCTCGGAGGGCTTTCTCACAGTGTAGGAGGAGACTGACAATAATGAAAGAACCACACAGCAAAGTTTAAAATTTTAACTGTGGCAGTGCTCCAAACAAGAGACACCTGAAACCGTGAATATATGTAATAAAAGGAGAGAGGCCAGGGAAGGCTCTCCCTGAGGAAATGAGGACTGAGCTAAGATTTGAAGGGTGATTAGGAGTTAACTGGAAATAAGGGGAAAGAGCACATGCAAAGGCCCTGTGGCAGAAGGGAGCATGAGTGATTATCAAAATTAAATGGACAGGGTGCCAAAATTTTCAGTGGTTACCAGGGATGGGAGGGAGGGGAACAGTAGGAATCACTTTTTAGGAAGCATTGTGTTTTTATTTATAGTGATGGGAAATTTGCCAGTTGATATTGGTGATGGTCATACAACATGATTAATAGAATTGATGTTACTAAATTGTACATGTGAAAAATGTTAAATTTGTAAATGTTGTGAGATATCTATCTATCTATCTATATACCAAAAAAACACAAACTCGCTGCTGTCAAGTTGGATCCGACTTAAAGCGACCCCTATTTCGGTTTCTGAGGCAGTATCACTACAGAAGTAGATTGCCCAACCTTATTTCCGAGGAGTGGCTGCTGGGTGCCTTCTGATTAGCAGTCAACTGCCTTAGGCACTACCCACCAGAGCTCCTATATATATATATTTGGATCTCTGATGGTGTAGTGGGTGAAGGATTTGGTTGCTAACCAGAAGGTTGGTGGTTCATATCCACCAGCTATTCCATAGGAGGAAGATGAGGCAATCTACTTCTGTAAAGATTTACAGCCTTGGAAACTCATTGGGGATCACCATGAGTCGAAATCAACTCGATGGCAGTGGTTTGTTTATATATGTTGACAACAATCAAAAAGAGAATTAAAAAAAAAAAACTTAGTGTGGTTGGAGTGCAGAGAGCAAGTGGGAAGCAGGATAGGACACGAGATTCAGTACGTGTGGGAGAAAGGGACAGGAAGGCCAGACTATGCCGGCTGGACTTGTAGGTTGGGTGTAAGAATTTTATCTTTATCTCCATAGCAATGAGAAGCCACCGGAAGGTTGTAAGTGGCAGGGAGTACCAGGATCAGATTTGTGGTTGGAAAAGATGACTCTGGCTGCTCAGTGATGAGCAGAGCAGAGAAGGGTGCAGGTGGAGAAGTGGGAGGACTTTGCAGTCATCCAGGTAAAGGTGATGATGCTGCTGTCTGTTGGGTGGAGCTCCTTCGTTTATTCATTCAACAAATAGCCATGGAGCACCTACATACCAGGGTCTTTTGGCCCTAGAGATACAGGAGCTTACAAAATAGACAAAAATCGGTACCCTCATGGAGACTGTGTTCTAGTTGTGAAAGAGAATATTCGCATGGTGATAACAGTTATGGGAGAAAAACAGAGTCGGAAAGAAAAAAGTACCATTGGAAAGGGGTAGGAGAGTTCAGTTGCAGTGTGTAGTTTTAAATTGGGAGGTCGAGAAAGGCTTCATTGAGATCTGACATTAGAATAAAAAGACATTTGAGGTGAGGGAGTGAGCCATGCAGAATCTGGACACAGAGAATTCTCCACAGAGGGAACAAGGAGTGCAAAGCCCTGAGGCAGGAGCATGCCTGACATGCTTAAAGAGGAGCGAGGAGGCCAGTGTGTTTGGAGGAAACTAAGCAGGGGGACAGCAGGACAGGAGGAAGAGATGAGGCCCAAGAGGTAATGGCTTTACAGGCCATTGTGAGGACTTTGGTTTTTCTCTCCCGGTGAGATGGGGAGTCTTTGGAGGATTTTGGCATAGGAGCAACTTGATCTGACTTAGTGTTAAACAGACTCACTCTAGCTGTTGTACTGATAAGACACCAAAGGAGAACAAAGAAAGGGAGCAGGGAGTGGGAGTCTTTTACAAGAGATGATAGTGACTTGGATCAAGATGGTAGAAATGGAGATAGTAAGAAGTGATTGAACTCAGGGATATATTTTGAAGCTAGAGCCAAAAAGATTTGCTAAGAGATTAGATGTGGGGTGTGAGACAAGAAAAGAGTCTAAAATAACTCCAAGGTTTGTGACCTGAGACACTGGGAGGATGGGGTTACCATTAACTGAGACAAGGGAAACTGGAGAGGGGGCAGGTTTCGGGGGGGGGACATTCAGGAGATCAGTCTTAGATGTGTTAAATTGGGGACATCTGTTAGACACCCAGGACTGTCAAGTAGGGAGTTGCATGACTGAAACTGGAACTTAAGGGAGAGGTCTGGGCTGGAGATCCACATTTGGTTGTCATCAGCAGAGCTATGGTATTTAAAGCCATGAGTCTGGATGAGATCACCAAGGGAGTGAATGTAGACTGAAAAGGGATGAGGTCCTGTACTGAGCCCTGAAGCACACACCAGCATTAAGAGGTTAGGAAATTAAGGTGGGGCCAGCGAAGAACACCAAGTAGCAGCCAGCCAGGGTGAAGGAAAATCAGGAGAGTGTGTTATCTTCAAAGCCAAGTGAAGAATGGGTTTCAAAGGAGCACCAAGAGACCAATGGTGTCAGATGCTAGTGATGGGTCAAGTATGATGAGGACTGAAAAATGGCTACTAGATTTAGCAACATGGAGTTCATGGGTGACCTTGAGAAATTTCAAGGAGTGGTAGAAGTGAAGGCCTGACCAAAGTGGCTTCTTGTGGCAGAGATGGGGAGACATGAATAGTCTTCAAGGCAGCTGTTGCTTACTGAACCCCTGCCAGATGCCTAAGATGCCTCCCTACTTACTGTCTGTCACAACAACTCAGAAGGGAAACTGAGGCTCACACAGGTTCAGGCCTTCCCCAAGGTCCCCCAGCAGAGCTGGGATCCCCACTCAGGCCTGCCTGTCTGACTTTGAAGCCTAAAACCTTTGTACTCTGCTGCATCTGATGCCCAGATGTAGGTCCTTCTAGGCCCCCTTCGGATGGCTTATCGGCACGTAGTTGGGGATTCACTCTCTTGCCTGGTGGGTGTGATTTGCCTAGGAATAGACAAACACCCGCCTACCAGTTTTCCTTGCGACACCTGCAGCATGCACGGGTGCTAGGAGAACAGTGACAAACAGGCCTTACCCTCAGCCTTCAAGCTTAGTACTTATACACCCAGGCTTTGGCCCCAGACAGTTCGGGGTTCATATACCAGCTCTGTCGTATACTACGTCTATGGCCCTGGGCAAATCACTTAACAGGGTGAGCCTCAATTGCCTCATCTGTGTAATGGGGATAATAATCTCGGCGTTTGAAAGTTGTGAGGATGCAGGATGAGGATACAAAGGGCTTACCTCAGCTCCTGGCATGTGGAAAGCACTCACTAAATGGTTGTTACTAGTTTTATTGCTCATTAGAGTTGGCAAAGTTTTGCAACTGGCTGGCAGTGAGCAGGCAGCTGTCTCAAGCTGGTATGGGGAGAGCTGGTTGGACTGTCACAGAGCCTAGGGGCTGGCTGAGTTGGAGGGGCCATTGGTGAGGCAGGACCTTGGCTGATATTTTTGCCTAGAGCTGAGGAAGCTAGAAGGGAAGGAATGAGAGGGAGATAGCGTGAGCCTTAGATAATTTCATTGCATAACATTTATTACCTCATTTATTGCCTTAAACAGAAGCAGGAGGGCATAAAGGGTAAGAGCTTGGGCTCTGGGGACAGATACCTGGGTTCAAATCTAGGCTTCTTCACTTACTAGCTGAGTGACCTCAGATTATTTAGTCTCTTTTTGCTTTACTTTTCTAATCTGTCCAAAAGAGATGTTTATAGCACCTCCTTCATATGTACTATCACTGAGGATTGTTGTTGTTAGGTGCTGTCAAGTCATTTCCGACTCATAGCGACCCTATGAACAGCTGAATGAAACACTGCCTGCTGCTGCGCCAGCTCCATAATCCTTGCTATATTTGAGCCCATTATTGCAGCCACTGTCAATCCACCTCATTGAAGGCCTTCCCCTCTTTTGTCCACCCTCCACCTTACCAAGCATGACATCCTTCTCCAGTGAATGGTCCCTTCTGACAACATGACCAAAGTAGGTGAGACGAAGTCTGGCCATTCTCGCTTCCAAAGAGCATTTCAGCTGCACTTCCTCCAGGACAGATGTTAGTTCTTTTAGCAGTCCACAGTATTTTCAGCATTCTTTGCCAGCACCACAGCTCAAAACATCAATTCTTCTTCAGTCCTCCTTATTCATTGTCAAGCTCTCACATGCATATAAGGCAATTGAAATACCATGGCTTGTGTCAGGTGCACCTTAGTCCTCAGGGAGACATCCTTGCTCCTCAGCACTTGAAAGAGTTCCTTTGCAGCCAACTTGCCCAGTGCTATATGTCATCTAATGTCCTGCTTCCATTGTAGACCCAAGCAATGTGAATGACAACCTCAATCTTTTCTCCATTTATTGTGATGCTGCTCATTGGTCCAGTTGTGAGGATTTTTGTTTTCTTTATATTGAGATGTAATCCATACTGCAGACTGTATTCATTATCTTCATCAGTAAGTACTTCAAGTCATCCTCACTTTCAGCAAGCAAAGTTGTGTCGTCAGAGTATCTCAAGCTGTTAATAATTCTTCCTCCAATCCTGGTGCCACATTTTTCTTCATATAGTCCAGCTTCTCGGATTATTTGCTCAGCATACAGGTTGAATAAGTATGGAGAAAGAATACAACCCTGACGCACTCCCTTCTTGATTTTAAACCATGTAGTGTCCCCTTGTTCTGTTCGAATGACAGCCTCCTGATTAGTGTACAGGTTCCTCATGAGTACAATCAAGTGTTAGGGAATTCCCATTCTTCTCAATGTTATCCATAATTTGATCCAAACAATCAAATGCCTGTGCATAGTCAATAAAACACATGTAAACATCTTTCTGGTATTCTTTGCCTTGAGCCAAGATCCATCTGACAGCAGCTATGATATTCCTTGTTCCATGTCCTCTTCTGAATCCAGCTTGTACCTCTGGAAGTTCTCTGTCAATACACTGCTGCAACCATTTTTGAATTATCTTCAGTAAGATCTTACTTGCATGCGATATTAATGATACTGTTCGATAATTTCCACATTTTGTGGGATCACCTTTCTTTGGAATGGGTACAAATAAAGATCTCTTCCAGTCAGTTGGCCAGGTAGCTGTCACTGAGGGTTAGAAAACCTTAAATGATAAAATGCTTTGAACATAGGAAGCTCTCGGTAAATATACAGATGTTCATGGTTATTGTTATGGCTAACACTCATGACAATCCTGTGAGGTAGGTCCCATTCTGTCCACATTTATAGATGAGGAGCTGTGGCATAGAAAGGGTCTGTAACTAGCCTAAGGGGAAGCCAGCACTCATGCTCTAATAGTCTGATATCAGAGCCCAAACTCAACCATTAGATTCCCTCTGCCTCTCTGAAAAAGGCACTAAGAGTCCCAAAGGCAACTCCTTAGATACGTCTCTTCCCTCAACAAATGCCATCACCCACAGTGATAGGGATTTTGCCACCTCTTAAAGAGCATATTTGTGCCCATTCCAAAGAAAGGCGATCCCACAGAACATGGAAATTATAGAACAATATCATTAATATTGCACACAAGTAAGATCTTACTGAAGATAATTCAGAAACGTTTGCAGATTCAGAAGAGGACGTGGAACAAGGGATATCATAACTGTTGTCAGGTGGATCTTGGCTCAAGGCAAAGAATACCAGAAAGATGTTTACTTGTGTTTTATTGACTATGCAAAGGCATTTGATTGTGTGGATCATGAC
>NW_006921779.1:4748492-4770320 GCF_000298275.1 Orycteropus afer afer | reverse complement strand
TTTTGGTCATGTTGTCAGAAGGGACCATTCCCTGGAGAAGGATGTCATGCTTGGTAGGGTGGAGGGTCAACGAAAGAGGGGGAGGCCTTCAATGAGATGAATTGACACGGTGGCTGCGATGATGGGCTCAAGTATAGCAGGGATTGTGGGGCTGGCATGGGATCGGGCAGTAAACGTTCTGCTGTGCATGGGGTCGCTATGAGTCAGAAATGACTCGACGGCACTCAACAACAGCAACAACATAAAGAGCTCTGGTGGTATAGTGCCTAAGGCATTTGACTGCTAACCAGAAGGCTGGCAGTTCAAACCCACCAGCCCCTCCTCAGAAGGAAGGTTGGGCAATCAACTTCCGTAGTCATACTGCCTCGGAAACCCAAGGAGGGCTGCTATGGGTTGTATCCGACTCCACGGCAGTGAGTTTGGTTGGTTTTAAAGTGACCAGAGTTCCCAGAGCAGAAGACCCGGTCTGGTGAAGATGCCCAGTGAGAGCAAAAAATGCTTCCTTAGATATATCTTCCCATGGACCCCTTAAGCCCTAGTCGATGGCTGTGTCCCCCTCAGTGGATGGGTAGAAGTGGACAGCATTAGGGCTGAACATGCAGAGGCTTCCCTTTGGGAGGTCTGGCAGCTTCATAAGACTCAAAGAGAAAGGGACGGACATGTTTGCTGGTATGTGACTTGTGCCATACACTATATCAGGCACTTTGCTGACATTAATACCTACTAGCTTGGATACATCATCCCCATTTTACAAATATGAAAACAGACTTAGAGAGGTTGGCAGCCTTGTTCAAAGTTACCTGCTAGGGATTCAGGCCCTCCCTTCCTGTCTTAGTGTGGTGAGATCAGAATTGGGATCCTCATCTGATTGACTCCAAAGCCTATCTTTGAACTGTCTCACAGTGCACATGTGTACGCATGTATACATGTACATACGTATACACCAATTTATGTGGCTTCCTGACTTGGTAATTTGATGTCTTTTTCAGGGTCTCTGGAATATTGACGTCTTAAAAGAAGAAATCTTTTAAGTGTTATTTGTTACAAAGTTGCCCACCCCATTCAAGATTTTAGCAGCATAGGCATCCCACTTGTATCTACACTTAGGGCTTTCCTCTTGGTCAGCACCATGTGAGAGCACAGGTACCCTCTGTGTGCCAGGCCCTGGGCTGGACACTGTGGCCCAGAGGTAAAGTAGGGAGGTGAGAGAGGCAGACATGGAAACAGAGCATTACCATTTGGTACCTTACTAAGTGTCACAACATAATGTAGTCCACAAAGACAGTGTTGTATGTCCTACTTTGGTTAGTAGCAACTGAGGTCTTAAAAGCTTGTGAGTGGCCATCTAAGATGCACCTATGGTCTTGCTCCATCTGGAAGAGTGAAGAAAATCAAAGACTCTAGGAAATAATTGGTCAGAAGGACTAATGGACCACATAAACCATGGCTTCCACTACATTGAGACCAGAAGAACTAGATGGTACCTGGCTACCACTACCAATTGTTCTGATCAGGATCATGATAGAAGGTCTGGACAGAGTGGAAGAAAAAGAAAAAATGTAGAACAAAATTAAGAATCATAAAAAAAGGCTAGTGGAACCCCTAAGACTATGGCCCTTAGACACCCTTTAGGCCTGGAACAGAGCCCTGGGGATCAACTTTCATCCGAACAATAGACAAGCCTGTAAAATGAACACTAACACCAGGGAGGAACATACTCCTCAGAATAATCAACCATATGATACCGAAAGGGCAGCATTTGCCCAACAATAAAGCTCAGCAGGCAGGAAGGGGCAGGAAAGGACAAATGGAAATGGGGAACCCAGGGAGGAAATAGGACTGTGGGGATTGCAACCAACATCATGAACAAAATGTGTATACATTGTTGAATGCAGAAAAAAATGTGTGACAAACTCTTTCTCAGTTCTTCCAGTATACCTTCCTTCCTCCCCAGGGCCTTTGCACATGTTCTTCTCTTTGTCAGAAATCCTCATCCCTCTCCTTGCTTTGCCAATTCCAGCTCATCTTCAGGTCTCAGCTTGGTTATCACTCTTCCAGGAAGTCTCCCAAATGTAGGTTACCTATAATTGCCTGGCAGTCTGTCTGCCCTGCTAAAGGGTGGGCTTCACAAATGGCAGGGACCATGGCTGTTCTCTTACCATTTATCATCAGCATCTGGAACAGGGCCTGGCACATAGAAGGAACTCAGTAAACATGCTTTCATGTATGAATGAATGAATGAACAAGTCCTTTGGACAAGGGAGATAGACTATGTGTTGAACTGATGGCACAGTTGTACCATCTGACTCTATCTCTTGTATTGGTCTTGCAGATGTGGCAGCCAGGATTCCCCCAGAGCCAAGACCTTCTCCAGAAGGTGACCCCTTCCCACCACCACCACCAATGTCAGCCCTCATTCCTGACACTCCACCGGATACTCCTCCTGCCATGAAGAATCCCGCTAGCCCTAAGCAGCTCCCGTTGGAACCAGAGAGTCCTCCAGGGCAGGTTGAGTGTGGACCAGTCCCCCCACAAGAAGAGTCCCCTTCCTCTGAAGTGAAGCGCAGGGGATCCACTCCACCAGCTGTAGGCCCACGGGATGCCAGGCCTCCACGAAGGAGCAGCCAGCCATCTCCAACAGCAGTGCCAGTCTCTGACAGCACCCCCACCAAGCAAGGTATGTGTGCTGCCCCCAGTCCTGGGCCCAACTCTTTGGTTCAGGTCCCAACCCTGCATGATGCCACCTGAGGGGATCCCCTTCACTGTGGAGGAGGTGGGAAAGTGATGAGGGTAAGGGCCCCATGGGTAATTCCCCTGTAGAGAGCCCTTTGGCCTAAGCATGTCCTTGTTTCCCCTGCTAAGATGCGAAGAAGGCAGGAGAGAGACACAAGCTGGCAAAGGAGCGGCGAGAAGAGAGGGCCAAGTACCTGGGTGAGTGTTTGTGAAGCAGCAACAGCATCTCCATTCTCTTCATTGTTATTAACACCACCAGCATCCTACTAATAATAGCCAGCACTTCTGGAACGCTTAATTATGTATGCTACCCTAAGTACAGTACCTCATTTAATCCTCCCAACAGCCTCGTGAGGTGTTACCCCCTTTTTGAGGATGAGGAAACTGAGGCCTAGAGAGATGAAATCATTGGCCTCACAGCCACACAGCTGGCGGAGTAGCTAAGAGTCACACCCAGAAATCACATCTCACTCCAAATCCCATGCCCTTGATCACATCACACAGAAATTTGTCCAACAGGTGTGGTGCCCAGCACAGTGCCTGTCACATGGATCTTACACTAAAGACTTCATTTCCTTTCTCCTTCAGCACTTAGAGCATGAGGCCAATAGGAGAAATAGGCCTTCCCTCAGAGGAAAGGCCTATTTCTCTCGTCATTCTGAGGCCTGAGCCTGGGTTCTGGATACCCTTCAGTTTGAGGGGGGAGTCTTAGAGGGGAGGAGAAGGAGCCACCCAGGGCTGGGGAAATAGACAAAGGCCCTTGGAGAAGTGGTCAGAACCTCTACAGACCCCTCACACCCCATTGGGGCGCCTTTCCCGATAGCGGCCAAGAAGGCAGTGTGGCTGGAGAAGGAGGAGAAGGCCAAGGCACTGAGGGAAAAGCAGCTCCAGGAGCGCCGGAGGCGGCTGGAGGAGCAGCGGCTGAAAGCCGAGCAGCGCCGAGCAGCCCTGGAGGAGCGGCAGCGGCAGAAGCTTGAGAAAAACAAGGTGCGTTGGTACTGGTTTCTGACTTGGTATGTGTGCATCCCCATGCATGTGTATCCACGCATCTTTATACTGGCTGTGTGTACACGTCTGCGTTCATGGCTCTGCATTATCTATGTGTACATGGCTATATCTGTGGCCACATCTGTAATTGTGCCCCTTTGTGTACAGTATCTCTGGGGATCTTTGTAATTGCGTGCCTTTTTGTTCTGTATGTGCTGATGTGGGCACCTGTAAGTGTGCACTGTCAGATGTGTGTCATGTGTGCCCCATGTGTCTGCATTTATATGAATAAAGATACGTGTCTGTGGGAGTATGCCTAGCCTCATGACATGGGTAGAACCCTGGCTTGAGCACTGATGAGAACTTGGAGGAAATGGTGGCCTGGCCCAGCCTTGGGACCTCAGGCTAGGGGAAAAGACAGCCCAAAGACAGGACCTTCAGTGTAAGGAGGACATGGCTCTGCCCAGGGGCTCCAGGTTGAGGGGAGTCCCACCCCATCCCTAGCACAACAGTTCATACACTCAGGAAATGACTCAAGAACAGTGATAAGCTCCCAAAAACAAGTCAGAAGGTATCTGTTGCAAATGGTCCCTAATCATAGCAAGGATTTGGTAGCCTTGGTTACCTGCGATAAGTCAGAAAAAGCTTCTGTTGGGGGTGGGGGTTGCACTGTCACAGGAAGGAGTGTGTGACAAATGATTCTGAGCCCAGACCTCTCCCCTCTCCTCACCTTCCCCCAGGAGCGCTATGAAGCAGCCATCCAGCGGTCAGTGAAGAAGACATGGGCCGAAATCCGGCAGCAGCGCTGGTCCTGGGCAGGGGCCCTGCACCACAACTCACCAGGACATAAGACCAGTGAGTGGGCAGAGGGGCTGGTGGGTAGGTGGGTGAGGCTGGGGTCGTAGCGTTGGGGGCGGGGGCGGAGAAGCTTCAGTACAAGGAGTTTGGGGCTCTCCGCAGCAGATGTGCCTGGCGTCACATGACTTGTGTCTTATGGAGCAGTCTGTACACCAAATCGTCCTTCCTAAGGATTTTCACTAACACATCAGACATGTATTCTCTTCATTTTGGTTCAAACCTCTATGATTTTAGGATTAGCTTTCTTTGCTTCTGTCAATTATTATTAGTTGATGATACATAAAAGAAGGCTTTAATGCCCTAGAGGCACTCAATATTCAAAGAAAACTGTGACCCCCTTATGTATATATCTGGGAAGGTAGATTTTTGTCTCTGAGTTTTCTTTACGTAGGGCTATCATGGATTTTGGTCTGATTCTTTGCTGGCATGTATGTACGTACCACTGTGTGTGGATCTCTTTCTATAATGGCAATGGTCAGTGTTCCCAGCTGTGTGTCTTTTGATCATGTGCTCGTGGACCTGTGCATCGTGTGTCTTGGTATGTGTTCGCCTTGGTGTGTTTGTGGCCTTGTGGACTTAGTGAGAGCTCCTGGGTCAGACAGAACTGGGCTGGGATCCTGGCTCTGATCTTGTTGTGTGACCAAAGATTTAACTTCTCAACATCTCACTTCCTTTATCTGTAAATTTGGAATAACGATATTCCCTGCCTCTGAGGAGCCCTGGTAGCACAAATGGTTAGCTCAGCTGCTAGCTAACTGCAAGGTTGACTCAAATCCACCCAGCTGCTCTGCGAGACAAAGACCTGCAGATCCGCTTCTATAATGATTACAGCCAAGAAAACTCTATGGTGCAGTTCTACTTTGTCATATGGGGGTTGCTAAGTTAAAAATCACTTCAGGACAACTAAGGTTGTAGGAAGAGATTTGGGAGGATCAAATGAGGTAACGTGTGTATGGCCCAGGACAGTGCCTGGCACATGGTAAGCTTCCAACAAATGGTAGCACTTACAAATGTAGTAACTAGGTTGCCTTGATGTGTTTGTGTCTCTATATCTGTGCATGTCTGCACACATGTATGCATGCATACGTATCTATCAGATATGCTTGTGTCTGCATGTATTTTTCTTGTGTGTCTGTATGAATATCTTCTGTATTTGTGCAAGTGACTCTGACTGTGTGGGTTCTTCTGTTCAGAACTGTCTCTGCATGTGTCTGAGGACGTGGGTGTTGTATCCATAGAGCCTTGGCTAGGCAATGTCAGCAAGTGCCAATGCTGGGTAGCTGAGGGTGGAGGGGTTGCAGCGCTCAGCCCTAGGAAATGGCTTCCTCTGGCTAGGAAGGATGTAGTTTCTCTAGTTTTACTGTATCTTCCTCTGTTTCTTCTCCATCGGCTCCCTCAGCCCAGGCTCTCTCTAGTCACCTATCCCTCCCACCCACCCTACCCCTTCCAGGGCCAAGTCTGCCTCCTTCTCCCCATCCTAGCCTGCCCACTCCTCCCTCTCCCACCCTGCCCGTGGAGCATCCTGCATGGAAGGCCTCAGTGCCCCCCCTGGCTCCTCTCTGGCCCGGCCCTAATGCCGTGTCTTTTCCCCTCCAGGTGGGAGCAGGTGCTCCGTGTCGGCAGTAAACCTGCCCAAACACGTGGACTCTATAATCAACAAGCGGCTCTCAAAGTCCTCTGCCACGCTCTGGAACTCCCCCAGTAGAAGTAAGAGAAGGCCCAGCCCTTCCCCTATAGAGCCCCTTGTAGCCCCCACCAAGTCTCCTCCAGAGCTCAGCAGGAACCCCAGGTCCCTGGAGCCCTCATGTATACCAGGCCTCCACCCCACTCTGTCCCACTCAGGGCTCTGTGCCCCTCGGGGGAGATGGCATTTGGGTCTGCACCCTGAGGACAGAGCTGTGCCCTGCAGAGGAGAAGGGAGACAAAGGGCAATGCCCCAGCAAAGAGAGAGCCTGGCAGGGGCCTCAGAGCAAGCTGCGAGTGGGGGTTGGGGGTGGGAACAGGCAGGCAGCCTCATCTCCCTGCACAGCCAGCAGGTGGCTTTGTATCCCGTGTGGATTGTGTATGTGTGGGTCCCTTACTCTGGCTCCACCCTAGAGGGTCTTCTCTACCTTCAGAACCCAGCCATGGTCTTGACTAACTCCAGAGCTGTGACCTGTGACCAACCAGGGTGGCATGGCCCCTGCACTCCCACCATGCCCTGGTGCTCACATGTAAAGAAGCCATGATAGGAGTTATTTATAAGCTCCTCTAGCTTTTATTTGGTTGTTCTGTTGCCTAGCAACAAAATCAGCTGCTGTACCAACCCCACCTGACTTAGGCTTAAAAATAACCCAGCAGCTGAAGGGACAGAGCAGGCCCCCTAGATGCCTCTCCCTGGCACAGAACTTCTAAAAGCTGGCCCTCTCCCGAATCAGAGGAGCGCAGGCACCCTCACTGTCCCAAATCCATGGGGGCACGCCTTCCCAGACCAGCCCGCTGAGAGCAAGAGGCACAGGGCCCTACAGTGAAACATGGCGGTTTTCCATGTGGCCCTTCCTGTACCCACAACTCAGCACCCTTTTACCTGGGGGGAATGGTAGGAGAGGACTCTCAAGTCCTGGGAAGTGTCTTGTCTGCGTCCACAGTGGAGGTCCAGATCCAGGTGTAAACAAGTATGGCCCCCATGTGAATGGCGGGGAGCATCCTCCTGGGTGAGAGCCTTTGGCCCTGGCATGGGGAATGTACCTGGCCGGCTCCCTTTGCCTCTGCTTGTCCTGCGGTCCCCCGTAGTGACCGGATTCCCCTCACGTTCTCCCTCCAGATCGGAGCCTACAGCTGAGCGCCTGGGAGAGCAGCATTGTGGACCGTCTGATGACGCCCACCCTCTCCTTTCTGGCACGGAGTCGCAGCGCGGTCACACTGCCCCGCAATGGCCGCGACCAGGGTAGGAGTAGCTGCCCTGGGAGACCCTTAGCGAGGGGCGGGTCTAGTGCCGGCCTTGCATTGGGGCCGTACCCCGACCGCACTCGTCCCTCCACAGCCGTGCCTGTGTGCCCGCGCTCAGCCTCAGCCAGCCCCCTGACGCCGCCATGCAGCGCCCCCCGGAGCGTGCACCGCTGTGTCCCCGCCGGGGAGCGCGGGGAGCGCCGCAAGCCTAGCTCCGGGGGCAGCCCCTCCCTGATCCGCCGCAGGCCTGAAGTTTCACCGGTGAGTGGCCGCAATGCACATACAGGAATAGAGACCCCAGCCCTGGGAGCGTAGCCGCCGCTACCACTACACCCTTTCACCTCTTAACGTTTTCCTGCCCCATCAGGTGCAGAAAAAGGAAAAGAAGGACAAGGAGCGGGAAAACGAAAAGGAGAAGAGCGCCCTGGCTCGCGAGCGCAGCCTCAAGAAGCGCCAGTCGCTGCCTCCCTCGCCGCGGCCACGCCTCTCTGCAGGCACCGCTGCTGCCTCCACCTCCTCTGAGCTCAGGTGGGCGCATGGGGGCGGGGCTCTGCAGACTCCTGCCATTCATGTATGGATTGGGGCACCCACCTCCAGAAGGAAAGTTCCTTGAGGGCAGGTTTTTGTTCTGATCACTGAAATACCCCAGCATCTTAGAACAGTGATTGGCACGGGTAAGCACTCCATAAATACCTGCTAAATGAATGAATGGACCTGCCAGGAGTGTTCTGGGTGCTGGGGAGACTTGAGTGAGCTAAACCAGGCCCCAGTTCTTGCTGTTATTATTAAGTTTACTAGCTACTGGAGAGAAAGGCATTAAAAGAATCTCACAAAAGAATACATAATTACAAACTGGAATATATGCTCTGAAAGGAATGGTTCTGTGAAGGCACATAGAATAGTGGGGGTGCTGACCTAGCCTGGAGAGGAGAGCTGCCCTGAGGAAGTGACATGGTCAAGGGAGGGTGAGTCCGAGGGGAGCTTCTGTATCCTCAAAGCCTCACCCTTCCCTTTTCTCTCAGTCCCAAATCCAAGGCCCGGCCGTCTTCTCCCTCCACCTCCTGGCATAGGCCTGCCTCTCCCTGCCCCAGCTCCAGCCCAGGGCCAGGCCACACTCTGCCCCCAAAGCCACCGTCTCCCCGAGGCACCACTGCATCACCCAAGGGGCGCATTCGGAGGAAGGATGAGTCCAAAGAGAGCCCTAGCACAGCAGGGCCTGAGGACAAGAACCAGAGCAAGGGCAGGGCTAGTGATGAGAAGGAGCCAGCAGCCCCAGCCTCACCAGCACCCTCGCCTGTGCCCTCACCCGTGCCAGCCCAGCCCCAGAAGGAGCAGCCCACAGCCGAGACCCCTGCAGGTGTGCATGAAGAGAGGGGAGCTAGTTTGGTGGGCTTTGTGGGTGAGGTGATCAGGGATGCCCCAGGACTGAGTGCTGGGAGACAAGAAGGGGCGGGAAGCTTCTGCCTTCTGTGGGTCCAGGCTCAAAACTCAGGCCAGAGATGAGGATCTCACCACTTGCAGTTGATGGCAGCAGTTGGGTTGGTGGGTCAACCTGGAAGCATAAGGGCATGCAGGGGTGATAGAGGTGCCAGTGCTGGTGTGTTCTGACTCCTGGTCTTGGATCCCACTCCAGGTACTGCTGTCCTGATTTCACCCCCAGGCCCTGCTCCCGTCGTGACCCCTAGCAAACCCATGGCTGGAACCACTGACCGAGAGGAGGCCACTCGTCTCCTGGCTGAGAAACGGCGCCAGGCCAGGGAGCAGCGGGAACGTGAGGAGCAGGAACGAAGGCTGCAGGCAGAACGGGACAAGTGAGTGCCCCCAAGGGGACTGGGGGACCCTTATGGGAGCTGGAGAAGAAGCTAGAAACCGAGCCCCCAGCTTCTTCTGTTCCCCAGGCGGATGAGAGAGGAGCAGCTGGCGCGGGAGGCCGAGGCCCGGGCCGAGCGAGAGGCAGAGGCCCGGAGGCGAGAGGAGCAGGAGGCCCGAGAGAAGGCACAGGCTGAGCAGGAGGAGCAGGAACGGCTGCAGAAGCAGGTGCCCCGCGGGCGGCGGTACCCTGGTGGGCGTGGGCACCTCTTGGTGGTGGGCCAGGGGGTGGCCCCGAGAGAAGGCTGGAGGTCAGCTACCCAAAGCTCATGCGAGTCTTTGGCAGAAAGAGGAGGCCGAAGCTCGGTCCCGGGAAGAAGCAGAGCGGCAGCGACTGGAGCGGGAAAAGCACTTCCAGCGCGAGGAGCAAGAGCGGCAAGAGCGCAAAAAGGTTTGCAGAGCTGGGCGAAAGATTAGGGGCAGGCGGAAACGCACTGGTAGGCGGGGCTTATTTGGAGGCGGGCCTGGCGCGGGTGGGCAGAGTCTGCTCCTGAGCTGGGTTTGGTTTGCAGTTAAGGGAACTAGTGGAGCTTGGTAGTGGGGCTTGCCTTGGACTCAGTAGTGAGTGGAAGGAAGAACGTGGTTCCTGGCCTGGGAGAGGTTGGCTGAGATTTGGGGCAGGGGGCGGGGTGGGACAAGGGGCTGGCTGGGAAGTTTAGGGTTAGGACAGGGCTTGGACCTAACTGGTGTGGGCCATCAACAGCGCCTGGAGGAGATCATGAAGAGGACTCGGAAGTCTGAAGCTGCTGAAACCAAGGTCAGGATCCTCTGAAGGGGAGCAGTGGGAGTGGAGGTTGGGAGAGGAAAAGAGGCTGGAGAAAGGCATCCAAGGCAAAGGAAGGAGGCTGTGGGGGAACCTCTCAGGGTTTGGGCTGAGGAATAGAAGAATTAAGTGTCTCAGTTGGTGGGGTTTATCTAGGTTCAAAGATTATCTGCCATTGAATCTGACTGTTTCTCATCTTCAAAGCAGAAGCAGGATGGAAAGGAGACAAAAGTCAACAATTACAGCCCAGGTAAAACCCTCTTCCCCCTCATCACCATCCCCAAACTGTCCCCATCACCAGCCTCTGACTGATGGGCATCCCTTCCTTGCGACAGACCCTGTGAAAGCTGTGGAGGCTCGACCCTCAGTGCTGCAGAAGGAGGCTGTGCAGAAAGAGGAGCCGGGCCCCCAGGAGACACAGTGGAGGTAGCTGCTCCCAATTCCAGGGACACAGAGCATGAGGACAGACTGGAGATGGGGGTGGCCTGGGCTTTACTGGAATATGAGGTACCTGAGTGTTGGTCCCTGCCCCCCATCCACAGCCTGCCAAACAAGGAGTCATCAGGGTCCTTGGTGAATGGCCTACAGCCTCTCCCATCACACCAGGAGAATGGCTTCTCCCCCAAAGGGCCCCCAGGTGACAAGAGTCTGGGCCGGACGCCAGAGGCACTGCTGCCCTTTGCAGAGGCAGAAGCCTTCCTCAAGAAAGCTGTGGTGCAGCCCCCTCAGGTCACAGGTAAGGACCTCCGATCCCTAGACCCAAGGTCATCCTTTCCAGAGCCTTCCCTGTACTCCCTAGACCTGTCTTCTTTTCTAGCTCTGCCAGAGGCCCTCCTGTGATCCATCCCAAGACCTCCAGTCATCAGTTTGCCCTGACTGTTTCCTCTTCCTCTTTTTTCCCAGAAGTCCTTTAGGGGGTTGCATTGGAACCAGAGCAGCTTGAGGGCTCCTCTGCCTCATCCCCCAGGATGTCCGGAAGAGAGAGAGACAAAACGAAGCTGGAAGTGGCCTGGGCCCCTGGGGGTGGGTCCTCTGTTGTTTTTAATCTGCACCTTATAGACTGACGTCTCTTTGGCCAGAGCCGGACCCTGCCCCCCAGTGCACATGTGTGCTCACACGCACGGACACCCCCCTTTACACACATATACACTCACAGCCTCTCTGGGCTCCTCCCTTGGGGAAGGGCTGCTTGTAGTATTTTGCCTTGGTTTGGTGGGGTACAGTGGATGTGAATACTGTAAATAGCTTGTGCTCAGACTCCTCTGCATGGAGGGGTGGGTGCAGGAGGCAGACCCTCCTCCACAGCTCCCTGGGGAGAGTTTCCTCTCTCTATTTAACTATAACTGAGAGGGAACCTAGGTCTGGAGATGGGGTCACCTTGGGCCACAGGATGCTGGCTGCTTTAGGGGCACCCATGCCCCCTGCCCTCGCCTGGAATCAGTGTTACTGCATCTGATCAAATTTCTCCAGAAATAAAGTGAAAGTAATTCTGCCAGTCCTGTCTGTCCTTGGGGCTGGTGGTAGCAGTGGGCTCAGGTGGCTTCCTGAATTTTAGGAATTATTTATGGAGCCTAGGGCTTGGGGGATGTCTGTCCCACCTCGTGATATCAATCCTAGATTCCCTGCCGTATGTGTGGTCTTCCAGTTTAGTCATGAGTTCATTCATTTATTCATTCAACAAATATTATTGCATATTCTGAACCAGGCAGTGGGCTATGTGCAGGGATGCAATACTAAAAAACTAGGAAAAGATATAATTTCTGTCATCGTGGCATTTACAGTCTAGTAAGTGAGTGTCATACTGTGTACAATCCATCCCATGTCCCTCCTAAACAACCTTGATTTGTTCATGTGGCCATCCTGCTGCTAGATGCCATTCTGTGCTTCACTGGAGGTGGATCCTAGCCCCATGGGTGACTCGTGATTGCAATGAACTGAAACAATGGCCTCAAACCCCTCATTAGTGGCTGGTTTAGGCATGAGCACATGGCTTGATTCTGGTCAACAGACATGAAGAGAAGCCTCCTGTGGTCTTGCTCCTAGTAAAAATGTCTTCCCTTTCAAGAGAAACACAACGTGGTAGCCAGCCTCTAAGATGCTTCCCAATGACCCCACCTCCTGGCATTCTAGTCCCTTCCCCAGTTGCATCAACATTGGGCTGAGTGACCAGTAGAATACAGCAAAAGTGGAAGTGTGTCACTGCCTGGATTAGGTTATGAAAGACACTGCAGACACTCTGCCTCAGTTGTTCTCTGGCTTTTGGGTCACTCACTCTGGGTGAAGGCAGCTGCTATGTCATAAGCAGTCAACGAGAGGTTCACATATTAAGGAACTGAAGCCTCCTGCCAATCGCTACAGGAATAAGCTTAGAAGCAGATCCACCAGCCTCAATTAAACTTCCAGATGACTGTAGCCCTGGCCAATAGCTTGATTGTACCTCATAAGGGATCTTGAGCCAGAACCAACCAGCTAAGCTGCTCCTACTAGATTTATAACCTTCAGAAACTGTAGATTTAAATAAATGTTTTAGACTGCTAAGTTTCTGGATAATCTGTTACAAAGCGAAAGTTAACCAATACACATGATGAGAAGGTCTTGCTCACATGAAGTCCGGATATGATGCCTGGAATTGCTCCATCCATCCTGCTAACCAACCTGAGGACAAAACCAATGTCAAGGATGGCAGAGCAGAGAGATGGGGAGAACCTGCATCCTTGAGAACATCCCTGAGCTGCTGAATCAAGTGACCCTAAAACCAGTCCTACCTCTGGAGTTGTCATTACCTGAAATAATACCTTACTGTTACAGCCACTGTGAGTTGGACTTTATGTTAACTATGTCCCAAAACATTCTAACTCCTATAAAGACAAAACCAGGAAACCAACCCCATTGCCATAGAGCTGGTTCTGACTCATAGTGACTCCCATAGGGTTTCCAAGGCTGTAAATCGTTATGGAAGCAGACTGCCTCATTTTTCTACCATGGAGCACTGGTAGGTTTGAACCACTGATCTTTTGATTAGCAGCCCCATGCCTTAACCACAGCACCACCAGAGCTCCTTCCTGTAAGGACACAGACAATAAATATTTATGTATTTCTAAATTATGAGATAGAATGAAAGCTATGAACTGGATTTTTAAAATGGGTAATAATGGGAGACCAACTCAGAGAAGGTGTCCCTGAATAGGCAACATTTAAGTTTGACTTGAAGGATGAGAAGCCAGCCATGGGAAAAAAGCATAGAGGAGTTGCAGGTGGATGAGTAAGCATATGGGAAGCCGCAGAAGAGGAGGAGCTGAGACTAGTGTTGCTGGGGTAGCATGAACAAAGGGGAAGTAGCTAGATAGGGTTGGAGAGGTGGCAAAGAAAAAAAAAAAAAAAACTCAAGTCAATTTTGATTCATGGTGACCCCACGTGTGTCAGAATAGAATTGTGCTCCATAAAGTTTTCAGTGGCTTATTAGGAAGTAGGTCATCATGCCTTTCTTCCAAGTCACCTCTGGGTAGACTCAGACCACCAGCCTTTCTGTTAGCAGCCAAACACATTAAGCATTTGTACTACCCAGGGGAGAGGTGGGCAGGGGCTGGATGGTAAGTGTGTTAAGGGTGGGGTGGGGAAGGGACAGACAGCGTTTGGGCCCTCTACTTGGAGAGGGATCCTTCAGCCACCAGCTCACAGTCACACACTGAGGTACAAGTGCCACATGGTGTCTGTTCCCTGCTTGATTTTCCCTTCCTTGTATATATGTTCTTCTTTGTCTAATCTAAGGAGCTTTTGTGGCATAATGGTTAAAACACTCGGCTGCTAACCAGAAGGTCAGTGGTTCGAAACCATCAGCCGTTCCTTGGGAAACAGGAGGTAATCTGCTTCTGTAAAGATGTACAGCCTTAGAAACCCTGTGGGGCAGTTCTCTGCCCTGTAGGGTCACTATGAGTCAAAATGGACATGAGGGCTGTGGGTTGTCTGATAACTCAGAAGTGATCAGATTTAGAACCTGTCCTATTTGGGTATGGTTGAATTAATATAACAAAAAGACCTATTTCCAAACATGATTATAATCACAGGTATAGAGGTTAGGATTCTAACACATACTAAAAAAAAAAACACTCACTGCCATCGAGTCAGTTGTGACTCATAGCAACCCCTCCTTGGGTTTCTGAGGCAATATCGCTACGGAAGTAGATTGCCCAACCTTCCTTCAGAGGAGTGCCTGGTGGGTTTGAACCGCCAGCCTTCTGGTTAGCAGTTAAGTGCCTTAGGCACTACGCTACCAGAGCTCCTTAACACATATTAGGAGGGGGCAATCCAATCCATATCAGGGAGAGAAGCACCAAGCAAAAGAAAAAGCACATGCAAAGACCCTGTATGGGAAGGAGGTGTGTGTGTTTGTGTGTCTGGAGGACTGAGTCCCATGACAGTGAGTCAGTTTTTGCTCACCATGGAATCCCCAGTGCCTGGAACATAAGAGGCACTCAATATTTGTTGAATTAAGAAAGGTTCATTGGGGAAGTGGAGCTTGTCGTTAGGTAAACCAGTTCTTGTAAGGTCAGGAGCTTGGGTTTTATTCAAGGGCCATGGGAAGCCGCTGAAGGCTATTAAACGTGACAGGAAGGGTGACATGATCATGTTTTTATTAGATGACTTCAGTTGTTGGGTGGGAAATTGATTGATAGGGACTGGATTATAAACTGGAAGACCAGTTAGGAAATGATTGCCAAGGTCCAGACAAAATAGATTGTTAGGCTTGGGTGATAAAAATGGAGAGAAGTATGTAACATTCATTCAAGAAACATTTATTGAGCACCTGCTATGTGCCAGACAAAGTGTAAGATGCTGGAGATGTTCAAGTGAGCAAAAATTGACATGGAACTTACAGTCTAGTGGAGGAAATAGACAATATTGCAAACAACTATACAATTACAACTGTTACAGATGAGTGAAGATGTGGTGCTAGGAGAGTAAATAAGAAATAAGACCTGGTCAAGGAGGCCAGAGAAGGTGAACCTGAGAAAGCAACGCTGGAGCTAAGATCAGGAGGAGTGGGAGTTAAGGCAAAGGGATGAGATCCCAGCCAGAGGAAATGGCCCATGCAAAGGCCCCGTGACAACCATGGCCGGTGTAGCTGGAACACAGAAAGCAAGAGGGAACATGGTACCAGAGAGGTAGGAAGGACCAGACCATGCAGAAACTTCTGAACCATGCTAAGAGTTTGGTCTTCATTGCAAGAGCACCAGGAAGCTACTGAAAGTTCCAGCAGATGGTGACATGGTCAGATTGGCAATTTTAAAAGATCATCAGAACTTCTGTATGAAGAAGACATAGTGGGTGGTGGGGTGGGGGACCAAGAGTGCTAGCAAGGAAATGAGAGATGATGGGCACTTAGTCCATCAAGTGGTAGAAACTGAGAGATGGGACAGAGGAGGTAAATCAAGATGCTTGGACACAGGAAGTGAGAGAGAAGGAGGTGTCAAAGGTGATTCCAAGCTTTGAGGCTTAGGCAACTGGATGGATTCTGCTGTCATTTAATGAGAAAGGGAACTTCAGAAGAAGGCCAGGTTTAGATCATGAGTTTGGATCACAGTTTCTTGTACAGGTCTGGCACTCAGAGAATGAGTCAGATCCCACAGCCTGGGAGGGAGGAGCCAGGAGGATGGAACAAAGCTTAGAAGCCAGAAGCACAGTGCTCCAGGCACAGCAGGGCTCTTCCAGGAAGTCCCTGGGCAGGCATTGGGAGAACTGGCCCAGGATGCTGGGAGGCTGGCCTCCTGGTCTGATTTCCTGGTTTCCCTGCCAGAGACTTAGGAATGTCCGGTTTGTTCCAGTCCCTAAGGGAGACAGGAGAATGGAGGCGGAGTCAGGGCCCTCCCCTCTGGAGAGCCCTCCCTTTCCCCAACTCTGTCCTTTCCCCAAGGAGGAGAGATAAGGCAGAGACAGAGAAGGCAACAAACGGCCTTTCCTTCTCCTTCCTGCATCCCAGACAATGTTCCTGATCTTCGATTCTCTTAAATACTACCCAAACCCCTTATTTACCAGGACTCTCCAGTTCCACTGGTGTGTGTGTCCTTCCAGTCAGCGAGCCTCTCCCAAAGGAGCAGTTGTCCTAATCCCTAAATTGGTGACCAACTTCCCCATAAACAAGCATCTGGCTCCCCCTTGTGGTTAAATGTGCACATTGGCAAGCTAGGTGAGGTCCAAGCTGGCCAGACCACTAAGGAGGACCAGATGCTGGGCTGTGGCAGGAATTCTGGCCAAGAATGTCCCAAAATATGCGCTGTCATCCACTCTTGGCCTATGGCTTGCTCTACAGCTGTGGCCAATTCCCTTGACCTCTGTGAGCTTCAGTGTCCTCGCCTGCCTGCAAGTTGGGGCTATCACAGGAGTGAGGCATCCATGAGCTAACACATAAGAATAAGAGTTTTGCTCATTGCAAGCCTCCCACCTCACCCCCTGTATCTTGAGGGACATGACATCCTGGCACAACTTAACAGCACCTTCTCTGAAGTGGGAAGAGAGCTGTTACATTGTGGGGAAATGCAGTCAATGTCATGAGACAAAATGTGCATGAACTGCGTGTGGAAAATAAATTTGCTCTGTAAATTTTCACCCAAATCACAATAAAAACTAAAAAAAAAAAAAAAAAAAAAAAAACCTAAATAAAAAGCAGAACCAGATTAAAAAAAAAAAAGCACCACCTCTTCTGTACTACTATTGCCTTCCCCAAACAATCTCAGTTCAGGACAGTCACATTAGACACTTCCTGATGTGGCTAGAACATTGAGTACTGATTGGTGAATAGGACCAGATCCTTGCCTTCAAAATGCTCAGTCCAGAAGTGGTTGTTGTTGTTATGTGTCATCGAATCGGACCCGACTCATGGCGACTCCTCCTTGGTTTTCCGAGGCAGTATCACTACGAAAGTAAATTGCCCCATCTTCCTTCTGAGGAGTGGCTGGTGGATTTGAACCACCAGACTTCTGGTTAGCAGTCAAGTGCCTTAAGCACTACGCTACCAGAGCTCCTCCAGAAGTGGTAAGAAACACATAATTACAATACAATGCTAGAGAACTACAGAACTGTGCACAGAGTGCCATGGGAATATAAAGGAGAAATATTTGACCCAAATTCAAGATTGGGGAAGAGAATTTCAGGGAAGCTTCTAGTAGGAGGTAATGCTTAAAAATAGTAAATGATTAGTATCGTTGTCAGCTCCCAACTCATGGTGATCCCATGCACAAAGAACTGATGCCGGTCCTGCACTGTCCCCATGATCAGTTAATGATTGGAGCATTGTGACCCGTAAGGTTCTCATGGGCTGATTTTCAGGCCATTCTTCCCAGTCTGTCTTAGTCTGGAAGCTCTGCTGAAACCTGTTCAGCATCGTAGCAACATGCCAGCCTCCACTGACAAGACGGTGAGGGCTGCACATGAAGTACGTTGACCAGGAAAGGAACCCTAGTCCCCAGCATGGAAAGGGGAAATTAGAACTGGAATGCCTCTAGTGGGGAGGTGGGCTGGTGGGGAGAGTGCTCACCTCTGTTACTCAGTTCTGGTCCATAGTAGCCAACTTGGAACCCAAACCTAATATTTCAGGATGATAGTAGGAGTCTGTCCTAGGTGTGAACAATAGGGTGCATTGTCTGTAGAGAATTTAAGAGCCATTAAAAAAAAGAGACTAAAGTCGGTCTGCTTTTTTTTATCATCACCATGCACTGACAATTTCAAACAATGTCAGTAGAAAAATACTTTTTCCTAAAAAAATATTTTGTTGGTCTAAGTTCCAAACAGTTGCTCCAGTTACTATTGTGTTTTAATAATAAATACGTAAGCTCTAAATCAGCACATATTTATTACTTATCTTGTAATAAACATTGTGCTCTTCATGGAAGTTAACCAGGAGAAATTCCACTTGTATAGTTGGCTTATTGACACACCAGGACTCGGCTACACACATTCATTTTGAAAGTCATGTCTTAATGCTTTGGAATCATTAGAACTTGTTTTATGGAGTCCTTAGGTGGTGCAGATGGTTGTTAACACACTAATCAAAAGACTGGATATTTGAGTCCATCCAGAGGCACCTTGGGAGAAAGACCGAGTGATCCACTTCCAGGGAATCAGCCATTGAAAACTCTGTGCACAGTTCTACTCTAACACACACAGGGCCATCATGATTTGGAATCGATTGACAGCAACTACGGAGCTCTAGTGGCTCAGTGCCTAACACATTGGGCTGCTAACCAGAAGGTTGGCGGTTCAAACCCACCAACTGCTCTGTGGAAGGGAAATGTGGCTGACTGTGAGTTGGAAATCAACTAGATGACAGTGAGTTTGGTTTTTGATACTGGTACTGAGTTTGATTTGGGCTTGATTGATGTCTTCAACCCTGTGACACTGTATATTCCTGAGTTTAAACAGTTGTTTCAGAATAAATGGAGTGCATGGAGTGGTGGACACAGGGAAGAGGTAACTATCAGGAATAAGTGGGAGGGGAGCTGTTGCATTGTGGTAAATTGTCATGAGACAAACTGTATGTGAACTGCTGTATGGAAAGTGAATTTGCTCTGTAAATTTTCACCCAAATCACAATTAAAAAAAAAAAAAAACAGTTGTTTCAGAATTAACAATAATAACAGTGATCATAGAGATGAAGGAACAATTTAGGTTACTTCAGTTCTACCATTCTTTCTGTATGACCATTTGTGTTCATTTCAAGCTTAAGACTATATTATTAAAATTCACTAGCAGCTGGACTTTTATATTTAAAATTTAAAACAGTGGGAACGGTAAGGTGTAATATTTTTCTTTGGTAAATGGAAATTTTAATTCAAACATGAAATAATCAAATTTGAATAATATCTTATAAGGTTTTTTTTAAGTTATCCCTTTTGTTAATTAAAAGAATGAGTCAGGAAAATAATGATTATTACTTAAAAAAATTATAAAGAAAGAAGGTAATACAAAATTATCTGACCTCACCCTTATTAAAATGGCAATGATCAAGAAAATGGAAAAAAGAATGGTTAAAGAGGATGTGGAGAACTGGAACCCTTGTTCATTGTTGGTGGGAATGTAAAATGGTACAGCCACTGTGGAAAACAGTATGGTTGTTGCTCAAAAAGTTGAACATAAAACTGCCATACCAAAAAAACCAACCTCACTTCCAGCAAGTCAATTCCGACTCATAGTGACCCTCATTGGGTTTCTGAGGCAATAAATCTTTATGGAAGTAGATTGCCCTATCTTCCTTCTGTGGAGCGGTTGCTGGGTTTGAACTGCCAAACTTCCGGTTAGTAGTCAAATACCTTAAACACTGCACCACCAGAGTTCCTTATGACTATCATATGACCCAGCAATTCCAGTCCTAGGTATATACCCAAAAGAAATGAAAGTGGGAATGCAAACAGAAACCTGTACATGAGAGTTCTTTGCAGCACTTTTCATAATAGTTAAAAGGTGGAAACAAATGAAATGTCCGTCAACAAATGAATAGATAAACAAAATGTGATAAACACACACACAATGGAATATTATGCAGCCATGAAGAGAAATGAAGTCCTGATATATATGTCTCAACATAGATAAAGCTTGAAAACATTATGGTGAGTGGAAAAGGTCAGTTGTAAAGGACAGATACTATACGGTCCCACTTAATAGATAAGCAAATACTGTATATAGAAATGAAAGATTATTAGTGGTTACCAAGAGGGGGGACCCTTCTACCAAGAGCATCCAAAGCAAATGGAAGAAATGATAAAAGAGCTAAACAAAGGATTTCAAAGGGTGGCTCAAGAAGACAAAGTAAAGTATTATAATGAAATGTGCAAAGACCTGGAGTTAGAAAACCAAAAGGGAAGAACATGCTCAGTATTTTTCAAGCTGAAAGAACTGAAGAAAAAAATCAAGCCTGAAGTTGCAATATTGAAGGATTCTATGGGCAAAACATTTAATGATGCAGGAAGCATCAAAAGAAGATGGAAGGAATACACAGAGTCACTCTACCAAAAAGAGTTGGTCAACTTCTAGTTATTTCAGGAGGTAGCATATGACCAAAAACCAGTGGTATTGAAGGAAGCAGTCCAAGCTGCACTGGAGGAATTGGCAACAAAACAAGGCTCCAGGAATTGATGCAATACCCATTTGAGATGGTTCAACAAACGAATGCAGTGCTGGAGGCACTTACTCTTTTATGCCAAGAAATTTGGAAGACAGCTACCTGGCCAACTGACTTAGGAAGATGGATATTTGTACCCATTCCAAAGAAAGGTGATCCCATAGAATGTGGGAATTATAGAACAATATCATTAAGAGCACACGCAAGTAAAATTCTGCTGAAGATAATTCAAAAACGGTTGCAGCAGTATATTGGCAGGGAACTTCCAGAAATGCAAGCTAGATTCAGAAGAGAATGTGGAATGAGGGATATTATTGCTGGTGTCAGATGGATCTTGGCTGAAAACAAAAAATACCAGAAGGATGTTTACCTCTGTTTTATTGACCATGCAAAGGCATTCGACTGTGTGGGTCATAAATTATGGATAACGTTGTGAAGAATGGAAATTCCAGAACACTTAATTGTGCTTATGAGGAATCTTTGTATAGACCAAGAGGCTGTCATTTAAACAGAACAAGGGGATACTGCATGGCTTAAAATCAAGAAGGGTGTGCATCAAGCTTGTATCCTTTCACTGTATTTATTCAATCTGTATGCTGAGCACATAATCCGAGAGGCTGAACTATATGAAGAACACGGCATCAGGATTGGAGGAAGACTCATTAACAACCTGCACTATGCAGATGACACAACCTTGCTTGCTAAAAATGAAGATGATTTGAAGCACTTATTGATGAAGATCAAAGACTATGGTCTTCAGTATGGATTACACTTCAGCATAAAACAAAAACCCTCACAACTGGGCCAATATGTAACATCATGATAAATGAAGAAAAGATTGCAGTTGTCAAGGATTTCATCTTACTCGGATCCACGATCAACACCCATGAAAGCTGCAGTCAAGAAATCAGACTTTGTTTTGCACTGGTCAATTGTGCTGTAAAAGACTCTTTAAAGTGTTAAGGAGCAAAGATGTCACTTTGAAGACTAAAGTGTGCCTAACCCAAGCCATGGTATTTTCAATTGCCTCATATGCATATGAAAGCTGTACAATGAAGAAGGAAGACCAAAGAAGAGTCGATGCCTTTGAATTGTGCTGTTGGTGAAGAAGAATACTGAAAATACCATGGACTGCCAGAGGAACAAACAAATCTGAACTGAAAGAAGTGCAGCCAGAATGCTCCTTAGAAGCAAGAATAGTCAGACTTCATCTCACCTACTTTGGTCATGTTGTCAGAAGGGACCATTCCCTAGAAAGGGATATCATGCTTGGTAAAGTGGATGGTCAGTGAAAAAGGGGAAGACCCTCAATGAGATGGATTGATCCACGGCTGCAACGATGGGCTCACACATAGCAAGGATTGTGAGGATGACACAGGACTGGGCAGTGTTTAGTTGTGTTGTTCATGGGGTTGCTGAGAGTCAGAGCCAATTCAATGGCACCTGAGAACAATTATATGTGTGTGTGTGTATATATATATATATATATGAGTTGGGAGCTCCGGTGGCGTAGTGTCTAAGGCACCTGACTGCTAACCGAAGGCTGGTGGTTCAAACCCACCAGCCACTCCTCAGAAGG
>NW_006921779.1:4744251-4747107 GCF_000298275.1 Orycteropus afer afer | reverse complement strand
TTTTTTTTTTTTGGCAATCCCCTCAAAGTAAGAGCACTCTTCCTGCTTCTTCCCTGGGCTCCCCATTTCCTTTCATCCTTCCTTCCTGCCCCTTCCTGCTTTCTTAACTTTCTTTGGGCAAATGGTGAGCTTTTGGTCTTCTTATACAGTTGATTATTCTGAGCAGTATCTCTGATGAATGTTATTGTTCACTTTACAGGCCTATTTGCTGTTTGGCTACAAGGTGATCCCCAGGGGTGGGTTCAGTCATGGATGGCTTTAAAGAACAGAAATTTATTTCCTCACAGTTCAGGAGGCTAGAAGTCCATATTCAAGGGTGGCTCTAAGGGTGGTCCTTCATTTCCTATTTCAGTTTTGGAGTTCCTGGACTCTTAGACGTATCTGCCATGTGTATCTGTGTTCATATGGTGTCCGTCTCCCCCCGTATGTGTCTCTGTGTCTACTTTGGTCTTTTTATGACTCAGAACTGATTAGATTTAGGATTCACCCAAAGTGGTATGACCTCATTTACGTAACAAAAGAAACCCCCCTACTTCTGAATAGGACCAACTGCAGGTACAGGGGTTAGGATTTCAACACATATTTGGGGGGGAGGCACACAATTCAATCCTTAACATGGTAATTAACATTTTGTTTCTTCATCTGTAAAATAAGAGTGAAAGCATATACCTCTGTGGTGCAGTGAACTGCTTAACATCATCCTTCTAGCCATCTTCTTCCATTTTGTGACGTATTGTAAATCCTAGTCTCTCTGCCTCTTTTAAGGAGCTCTGGTGGCCTAATGGGAGCTCTGGTAGCATAGTGCCTAAGGCATTTGACTGCTAACCAGAAGTTAGTTCCTTCATCGGAAGGAAGATTGGGCAATCTACTTCCATAGTGATGTTGTTGTTGTTATGTGCCATCGAGTTGGACCCGACTCATAGCGACCCCTCCTTGGGTTTCTGAGGCAGTATCACTGTGGAAGTAGATTGCCCCATCTTCCTTCCGAGGAGTGGCTGGTGGGTTTGAACTGCCAGCCTCCTGGTTAGCAGTGAAGTGCCTTATGCACTATGCTACCAGAGCTCCTTCCATAGTGATACTGTCTTGGAAACCCAAGGAGGGGTCTCTATGAGTCAGATCTGACTCAACGGCAGTGAGTTTGGTTCGGTTTTTGGTTTGGTGGCCTAGTGCCTAAGGTATTTGACTACTAACCAGAAGATAACCAGCCACTCTGCAGAAGGAAGACTGGGTAATCTAGTTCCGTAAAGATTTACCACCTCAAAAACCCAAAGGGGGTCTCTATGAGTCGGAATGGACTCAATGGCAGTGAGTTTAGTTTTTTGGTTTATGCCTGGTTAGGGTGGGATGTATCTTGAGTCCTTGCTAGAGGGTGTGACTCAAGTCACTACCCTTAGCTTCCTTGAGGAATTCATATAGGAATGTTCTGGGAAAGTTTGCTGTCTTGCTCCAGTTCTGTGTTTGGTTTGTCATCATCTCACCCCTGGACTTGGGACAGCAGCCGTCATCTGACCCACCGATTTGGATTCACCAATCCCTGCAACCACATGAGTTGGCAGAATCGTCCAGACTTACCCACAGACCTGGGACTTGCCAGCCTGCCAGCCTCCCAGCCTCTGCCACCACCACGTGAGCCATTTCTTTGGGAGTTCATGAGTTCTGAGGGATGTTACAGTGAAATATGGAACCCTAAGCCAGAAGGGAGAGTACTGGGAGGAAGAGGAGGAGTTGATGTCAGAGATGATGGAGTGACATAGCAGTTTGGAAAAGTCAGACATTTGGACTTCCAGTAAGATGGTGGAATAGGCAGACAAGCAACACAGACCCTCTTCAATAAAGAAAAGAAAAAACAATTGACTGAGATACAGAAGATAATCCTGGAGCCCTGAGCTTTGAAAGGAACTATGCAGAAGTGGCTTAGGCACCAACTAGTGGAAAAACCTGAATGAAAACAGTGAGTACAGAGATGGACAGAGCTGCAGACTGTCAGCTACTCTGACGGGACCAACAGCCTGAATATTTCCAAGTGGTGTTGGGACCTGAGAATTGACCTAAAGATCAGCTCTGGTCACCAAGGGCTGCAGGGATGACTGTACTGGTGGCCTATGACTAGGAAGGGAAACAGCAAGGAGGGAAACAACCTGAGCTGTTGACTTTCCTCTCTCCAGAGGGTGCAGCCATTTTGATTGCTTACATGTGGCAGCCACTTTGGATATTTAAAGTGACCGAGTGTGCAGCCATTTTGAATCTTTACAAATGGCAACTATTTTTGGATTTTAAAGTGATAGCATTCTGATTCAGATTCCAGGGACCTAAGAATAGGCTCTGTTTGCCAAGGTCAGCAGGGACATACGAGAGGCTGACAACAGGAAAGGAGACAGGTGGCAAGTGTATGAGTGCTGTCAACTAGCGAATAGAGGAGCACAGTACCCTGCTTGCAAAGATAACATACAAACAAAACAGAGAAAATGAAAATCGTGGGCAAGTCACTCCAACATACAATCACCAATTAAATATAAACACAAAAAAAAGTCACAATGCCTCAGAGACAACAGAGCATCACAGTCCACACAAAGAAGCAAGATAAAGCAGGAGAAACGAGGGACCAGGATACAGACCCAAAAAACATCCCTGAGGAAGTCACAGCATTGGAACTCCCTGATAAGGAATTCAAAAGACTTATATTTAGGTATCTTCAACGAGTTGAGAGACAGATCAAGAAAAAACACAGAGAAAACCCTAGAACAATTTTGAAAGACAGTTCAAGAACAAAATGACAAAATAAATGAAAAATTAGAAATGATACAAAATCTACACATAGAAATCCAGAAGATTAATACTAAATTTTCAGAAATAGAT
>NW_006921779.1:4743323-4743856 GCF_000298275.1 Orycteropus afer afer | reverse complement strand
AAATAAAACCACTGAGAAAATTGTCAAAGATTTGTTGGAAGAGAATTTTCCTGGTATGATGAAAGATGAATAAACCCATTCCGGAAGTCCAACGAACCCTGAACAGGATATACCCCAAAAGAAAATCACCCAGAGATATCATCATCAAACTTACCAAAACCAAAGACAAAAAAAGAATCATGAGAGCAACATGGGAAAAACAAAAAGTTACCTAGAAGGGGCAACCAATAAGACTAAGCTTGGATTTCTCAACAGAAACCATGCAGGTGAGAAGACAATGGGATTGTATCTATAAAACACTGAAAGAGAAAAATTTCCAACCAAGAATTATGTACCCAGAAAAATTGTCCCTCAAATATGATGGTAAAATTAGGACATTTCCAGATAAGCAGAAATGAAGGGAATTTGTTAATACCAGATCTTACAAGAGATGCTTTATAAAGGGAGCCCTTTGGACAGAGAAACAACAACAGCCAACAACAACTGACCATTAACACACATGATGATATAACCTAGAAACCAACCCAGCTATG
>NW_006921779.1:4740888-4741762 GCF_000298275.1 Orycteropus afer afer | reverse complement strand
TTTTTTTTTTAAAAAAAAGAAAAGTTGGTCTTGGGACATCTTTAACCTTTGCCTAATAGGTACTAGCCTTGTGGTGATCTTTCTAAAAGAAATTATTCAAGCAACCTCATGGGATTGTTATGAACAATTAATACATTAATATGTGTAATGAACTTAGAAAGTGTCTGATACTTAGTAAGTGCTCAATAAGGATCAGATAGCATTTCATCTCATGTACTTTGGACATGTTATGAGGAAGGACCAGTCCCTGGAGAAGGACATAATGCTTGATAAAGTAGAGGGTCAGAGAAAAAGAGGAAGACCCTCAATCAATGAGATGGATGGGCACAGTGGCTGCAACAATGGGCTCAAACATAGCAATGATCTTGAGGATGGCACAGGACTGGGCAGTGTTTCCTTCTTGGGGTTGCTTCAAGTCAAAACTGACTCAAGGGCACCTAACAGCAACAACAATTATGCTGAAAGCTCCCAAAGAAGAATCTCCAGCCCATACCTCTTTCCTGAGGTTGATGTTGTTGTTGTTAGGTGCCATCAAGTTGTTTCTGACTCATAGCGACCCTATGCACAGCAGAACGAAACACCAGCTCCACAATTCTTGCTATACTTGAGCCCATTGCCGCTGCCACTGTGTCAATCCATCTTGTTAAGGGCCTTCCCCTCTTTTGTCCACCCTCCACCTTACCAAGCATGACATCTTTCTTCAGGGAATGGTCTCTTCTGACAACATGACCAAAGTATGTGAGACGGAGTCTGGCCATTCTCACCTCCAAGGAGCATTCTGGCTGCACTTTCCCTAGGACAAACCTGTTAGTTCTTTTAGCAGTCCATGGTACTTTCAGCATTCTTCACCAAAACCACAGCTCAAAAGCATCAA
>NW_006921779.1:4718081-4738474 GCF_000298275.1 Orycteropus afer afer | reverse complement strand
GTCATGCCATGTCAGTACATGGAGGTCCTGAAAGACTTACTTTATCCATATTATTAAGGTTGGTTCTACTCTGATGAGGCAGCTCTTTCCCAGTCCTATTTTGAGTGCCTTCCGACCCAAGGGACTCGTCTTCCTGCACTGTGTCGGACAATGTTTCTAAGCTATTCATAAAGTTGCCCAGTAATGTATCAGACAGTGTTTCTCTGCTATTCATAAGATTTTCCCTGGCCAATATTTGAAAAGTGGATGGCCTCCTCCTTCGTCCTAGTCTGTCTTAGTCTGTACGCTGCATTGAAACCTGTGCACCATGTGCAACTCTGCTGGTGTCTGAAACACCAGTGGCAGAGCCTCAAGCCTCACAGCAACGTACAAGCCCCACAGGATGACAAACTGACAGACAAGTTTGTCTCCCTTAGCTGTTAGAATCCTCTGTGCCCTCCCTTTACCTCATTCCTACCTGGAACCTACCACTTTGTGGTCCCTGGCCGGTCCCTCCCTTTCTTGGCTCTAGGGGGCTTGGGGAGGAGGTTGATAGACCAGCACATTTAACTGGCTGCTGGATGGCTTGGCTTGGATGTCTTGCATGCACCACAAGTTAAGGAAACCCAAAACTGAACTCAGAAACTCATCAGCCCCTGCATTGTACCTCCCATGCAGAACAGCACCTGGATCCCCCAGTCTCTCAAGTGGGGTCCCTGAGAATTCACCCCTGGCCTCTGTCTCACCTCCAAAAGATCTCTGGATCCATCCCCACTAACCTTTCTCCTATCCCAAACTGCCATCATTTCTGCCATTCTAGAAAGAGTGGCAATGTTGTTGTTATGGATTGAATTGTGTCCCCCCCAAAATAGGTATTAGAGTCCTATCCCATATACTTACAGAGGTAGTGTAGCATAATGTAATATAATAATTTCCCATGATGCAATCTAACATGATGTTAATGAGGCCATACTGTTGTTGCAGTTATGTGCTGTCGAGTCAGACCCGACTCATAGCAACCCATCCTTGGATTTCCGAGGCAGTATCACTACGGAAGTAAATTGCCCAACCTTCCTTCCGAGGAGTGGTTGGTGAGTTTGAACTGCCAGCCTTCTGGTTAGCAGTCAGATGCCTTAGGCACTACACTACCAGAGCTCCTGAGGCCATACTAGTGTAGGGTATATCCTAAACCTAATCACTTCCGAGTTCTGAAAAAAAAGCAGATTAGGCACAGGGACAAGCAAGTACTGGGGAAGACCTGCCCTGTGAGGATGGATGAGAACCAAGGTATACCCGGGGCACTGACAAAGAAGGAATCAGCTGAGACCCTGAACTTCTAGCATCCAGAACTGTGAGGGAATTTGTTTCTGTTCTTTAAAGCCACCCACTTGCGGTATTTCTGTTACAGCAGCACTAGAAAGCTAAGACAGTCTTCTTTTCCAATCTGGTCTCTGTAGCAGCCACCGATCTGTCCTTGACAGTCCCTGGCTCACCTTCCTCCTAGGCCTTCTCATTGCCCTAAGGATAAAATAAAATCTGCATTCTACAACGGCTTTTTGAGGCCACCTCACTCTCGCTTAGCTCTCTGTGTGTTTCCACCACCCTGAACTTGAACTCTTCTGTGCTCTCTCTTGTCTGTGATCTTTTGCACAATCTGTTCCCTCTGCCTGGAACACCCTCCCCACCCATCTCCCCCTATCGCTGGCTGATGACTATTTGAATCTTAAATATTCTCTTCCAAGAGGTCTCCATTGACCCCTGGGCTCTGTACCTAGCCTAGCATAAGCACTTTATTGTAACTATTTGTCAGTTAGGCCATCCTCTGCCAGCAGACTGTGAGTCACAAGACAGAGTAGAAACATTTCAGCCTTATTCTCCACTGTATTCTTTTTAGCCCGGTGCCTGGCATACAGTAGGTGTTCAGTCTGTGATCAGTAAATGACCGAGAGAAACAGAGCAAGCACATGAATGCCAGAACAGTTGGGTGGTGGCAGGGGCATTGTTGGCGGGTCAGTGTTTCTGCGGAGCAGTGTGAGGCATGCAGGGAGTGTTGCCAAGTTCCCAGAAGCTGGCAGGAATCCAGTACCGTGGGCCTGGTGTCCAGATAAACTGGGAAGTTTGTTCTCTCTCCTGAGGGATGGAAAAGCACTGAAGGATTCTAGGTAGCATGATTGAAGGTGAAACACCAGCTAGCAAGGTGTGGAGGCAAGTGGCCAAGACTGGGGGCAGGAAGCCAGTGAAGAAGCTGTTGCAATAAATGTTTCTAGAAGGAAACAGAGAACTGGGGAAGGGAACTGGGTGGCCAAGGGCCAGAAGTGGAAGGAGATTTAAAAAAAAAAAAAAATCCAGGAGGAAGTGGGAAGAATGCTATAACCTTATGGGGATTGCAATCAATTCATGAATTAAAATGTGTATGAATTATTGAATGAAAAACCAATTTGCTCTGTAAACTTTTACCCAAATCACAATAAAAAGTTTTAAAAAATGATTGTAATAAATATATGTGACAAAAATTTGTCATTTTAGCTTTCTGTAAGTGTACTAATGTGATACTAACTATGTTCACCATGTTATATAACCATTACCACTACCTATTTCCAAGTCCCCAGACAAAAACTCAGTACCCTTTAAGCAATACCTCCCCAGCTGCCTCCTGCTCCCAGTGCTGGTAATCACTAATACACTTTGGTCTCTGTGCATTTGCCTTTCTAGCTATTTCTAATAAGTGGGAATCATACAGTGTTTGTCGTTTTGTGATTGGTGTCTTTCATTCGGCATGTTTCAAGGTTCATCCACGTCATAGCATGCATCAGAACTGCATTTCTATTTACAGTCGAATAATACACCAAAACCAAAAACCAGACCCACTGCCACTGAGCTGATTCCAAGTCATAGTGACCCCTGTTGGGTTTCTGAGGCAGTAAATCTTTATGGAAGTAGATTACCCTGTCTTCCTTCTGTGGAGTGGCTGGTGGGTTTGAACTGCCAACCTTCTAGTTAGCAGTCAAACGCCTTAGGAGCTGTGCCACCAGAGCTCCCTAGGAGACTTTTTATTGCAAGCTCTTTTATACTTAGGGAATTTTGAATGATGTGACTTGATAAGAAAATTAAAGGATGCACAAAAGGTGAATGTTGCAGTAATCTAGGCAGGACATGGTGTCTATAACATTGAACATTTTTTTATGTTAAACTAATACTGACTCCTTAAGGGAAATGAGAAGACATATAAAAGTAAAAATAATAAAGATAGAATCCTCTGACTCTTTCTTCACCCAAAAGTGAGCAGTGATGGAAACATTTCCTGTTTTCCCTCCTAAAGCTACTGGGAAATAACCTAGGTGAGGGCTACAGAAAGTGCCTTATCCCCAGCAGGTTTGTGGACTTTAGTAAATAAAAATGCAAGATCCGATCCATCCAAGATACAACAATTGGTCTCTATTTGCCTGGAACAACAGAGGAAAAAGGAGACCCAAGAATCAGAGAACAAAATGGACCTGCAGGTTTAATTGCCTCTGTAAGCTATTACCTCTGTTACCATGAGACCAGAAGAAATTGGTGGTGCCTGGCTACCATTACTGGATGTTTTGGTCAAGGACCCAACAGATGGATCTTGATCAAAAGAACGAAGAGCATGGAACAGAATTTCAGAATCATATGGAAACCAGATTTACTGGAACCATTGAGACTGGGGAATCCCTGAATCTAATACCTAGAAATAATTTTTAAAACTTGACCCTAAATGATCCTATGAAGCCGTCCTTAAACTAAGCAACAGTTTAGCCCAATGAATAGACAATGTTTGCCTCGAGCATAGCATTCTTATAAAGAATGATCTTTGAGTGTAAACTGACAAGAGTTCATCTGAAGCACAGATAAGAACTTTAATGGTTAGTGTCTTAGTTCTCTAGTGCTGCTAAAACAGAAATACCACAACGGGATGGCTTTACTCTCTCACAGTGTAGAAGGCCAGAAGTCCGAGTTCAGAGTGCTGGCTCCAGAGGAAGACTTTCTCTGTGTGTACCTGCTGTTTCTGAGGAGGATCCCAATGCAGGGACCCTGGGTCCAAAGGATACTCTCTGCTCCTGACTCCTCTTTCTTGGTGGTAGTAGGTGGCCCCTATCTCTTCAGCTTCTCTCTCCTTTTCTCTCTTGAAAGATGGACAGTGTTGCAGATCACACCCCAGGGAAGCTCCCCTTACATCAGTTCAGGACAACCTACCTTTAATGTTAATCCTTTTATACTTGATAGCTTATCACATCAGATCACATCACAGGATCTCATTACGTATCTGCCACATGACATCATTGCATAACTTCTAAGCCACAGAGAATCATGGCCCAGCCAAGCTGACACAAATTTTGGGTAACACAATTCAATCCATGACACACAGTCTAAATCAGTGGTGATGATACAGAATGTGTAGAGATAATGAGAACTGTGACACAATGTGATGTATGTAACCAGCCATTGAACTGTTCGTGTAAAAATTGTGAATGGATATATGTTTGGTTGTATATATGGCTGCCAAAAATAAGCAAAATATTTTTTAAATACAAGATAAATTTAAATTTCACATGAACAATGAATAATTTTTAATATTTCATGGGATGTGCTGAAATTTTAAAAAGTACTCATTCTTAATCTGAAATTTAAATTGAACTGGATGTCCTGTATTTTATCTGGCAATCCTATCTCCTGGACTTTCACCTCCCTCTGCCTATACAGGTGGTCCTTTCCTCAAATTTTATCCTTCTTTTTTTTTTTCCTTTTACTTTTCATTGTGATTTGAGTGAAATTTTACAAAGTAGATTCATTTTACATTTAACAGCTCATACACATTTTCTTTTGTAACATTGAATACATCCCCCAGGGTGTAACAGCTCACCTCCCACTTCCTCCCTGTGGTTACCCTTTCCCTGTGTCCTTCTTGCCGATGCATTCCTGCCTCCTTACTTCTCTGCCTTCTGATCTCTCATGGTTGATTGTTCTAAAAAAGTATATTTCCCTGGTGAAGGTATTTAGCTCATGGGCCTGCCTAGTATTTGGCTGAGATTTAAGCCATGAGAGTGAGTTCAATTCTAGGCCCAAAGGGTGACTCAGGGCCATAGTCTCTGGGGTCTTACCAGTCTCCATCAGACAAGTACACCTGGTCTTTCTTATGATTTTGAGTTTTGTTCCACAATTTTTTCCCACTCCCCCCAGGATCTCCAATTTTTATCTCTTGCCAAGTGGTTAGCATTGAAAGCCAGGCACCATCCACTTCCTTTGTTCTCAGGGTCGTATAGGCTAAAGTTCTCATCATCAATTAGTCCTTTGGACCAACTGTTTCCATATGTCTTTGATGTTCTTAACTCCGCTTTGGTCCAGATGAGGAGAAACCAATAGCTGCCTCTTAGATGGCCACTTGCAAGCCTTCAAGACCCCAGCCACTACTCATTGAAGTAAGATGTAGAACAATATGTTTGTATACCGCATTGTGCCAATTGAGCTTGATGTCTCATGCAACCATGAAGTGAAACGAATCCTTCTGTCAGCTTGTCCAATTCAATTTGTTTTCTGCACTGCTTCTTCTATGTTTTCTTCCTTATTATCTGATGCTGGTTCAGAAGCATTCGTCTCCATCAAGTCATTTTCTGTTAATTCCTCTGGTGTGGTGTCTATTAGCTCTTGAATTTCTTTAAGATCCATATGAAAAAAAAAAAAAACAACAAACTCAAACTCACTGCCGTCAGGTCGATTCCACTCCTTGGGTTTCCAAGGTGGTATCTCTACGGAAGTAGATTGCCCCAATCTTTCTTCCGATGAGTGGCTGGTGAGTTTGAACTGCCAGCCTTCTGGTTCGCAGTCAAATCTCTTAGGCACTAGGCTAAGGCTCCTAACATCCATACCTTGAAATAAAAATCTGCATGTAAGTGGGCCTGCGCTGTTCAAAGCTGTGCTGTTCAAGGGTCAATTGCACTTTCAAAAGATCAGCCATTGAAAAACCTATGAAGCACAGTTCTACTCTGACACACGTGGGCTCACCATGGGTGGTAATCAACTCAATGGCAACTGGGAAACACCATGTCTCTGATTTTCCACATTAAATTTTCACAATTAAAACACTTGAATTTTTTTTTTTTTTTACCACAGTTGTACAGTTTTTCTCTGTTTCCTTGATCATTTGGTGGGGGGGCAGGGAAGGGAAGTAGCTCTTTACTCTCTGATTCTGAGGCCATCCCAGAACCTGAGAAGTTTCATGCCTCTCTGTTCTTTCAGCACCAAGAGTCCTGACTCTACCCCAGAATTTCCCAAGCCTTGTGTTTTCCTGAGCACATACCATTGAATACCTTTTTTCATACCATTTCAATAGTCATTTTATGCTGACTTATCATTTGTACATTAGACACCAACTGTGGTGCAGTGAATTACTTGGTTACTCTTTGTAACTCCCACCAAATGATTTTAGAACTATGTAAATGTGAGGTGCTTGTGGCTCACCAAAGGGATTGGATAGCTTGCTAATAATGTAAACGGGGTTCATGACACCCTTGTGTGGGTGGGACTATGCAAATAAGGTGTATGAAATACTAACATAGGAATTGGTAAGTCTTAGGGTTCTGATAGGCTTAAAATGACGCATCCCAGAGGTGGGAAAGGGGATATCTCACTGCCATCAAAAGAGAAGAGCTGGGAGGGGAGCACATCTGTGGACGGAGATCCTTTCTCTGAGATGGCAGAGAGACAGCAGAGAGGTGGTGGCAGCAGAGGCAGCAGAACCAACAGAACCAAGAGACTGGCACTAGGCAGAGTGGCGGGCTTGCTGGCCCTCGGAGCAGAAGAAGCAGCTTAGTGCCTTCAGGCGGGAGGCTTGCTGGAGGAGTGATGTGCGCCTATCAGCAGAGCTAAAGGAGCCTTGTAAAACTTGCCTGAGCAGGGCAGGACAGGCTGAGAGGCTGAGGACCAAAGAAAGGCACGCTTAGGGACGTGACCAAGAGGAAGCCGTCTTCATAGAAGAATTGTGTCCTGAGCATTCCTGAACCTGAGTTGTAACCTGTTACTTCACTAATAAACCCCATAATCGTGAGCATTGTCTGTGAGTTTTATGTGACCATTGCAATGAATTATCGAACCTAGCAGAGAAGAGAGAGTGCCATGGGCGGGAGGATTGGTGTCAGAATTGGTAAAAAGGGTTAGATGGTGGTGGCATGTCTGACCACCTCATAGGAACCAGCCTTGGCCTGTTGATGTTGTTCTGGATCCTCCTTCCCCCTTGTGAAGTTAGAGGAGGTCAGACAACACCTCCCCTATGCCCAGCCAACTCTGGCTATCTTAAGCCAAAGAAATTTAATGGAAGAACATGGGAGCTCAGAGAGTCAACTGGAGGCTGGAGTAACAGGCATTGAAACCAGTAAGAACCAGGGGAAGCTGGACAACCAGGCAACAAGAACAGCCACAGCCGCACAACGGTGTGGACTGGTCAGGGGTCCTTCTGCTGCCACTTCCCCTTTGCCTGCATTGTATGGACTATTTCTCATGTACTTTCAGTGCTTGGAGTCCCTCAGTGGTTCAAATAGTTAACCTGCTCAGCTGCTAACTGAAAGATTGGCAGTTCAAGGCCACCCAGAGGCACCTTGGAAGAAAGGCCTCAGAAAGATCAACCACTGAAATCGCTATGGAGCATAGTTCTATTGACACACCTGGGCTCGCCATGAGTTGGAGTTGACGCATGAAACTGGTTAAATTTTGGTGCTTCCTCAAGATTCAAATTCCCGACAGAACAAGTCCAAGCGGTCAAGTGCAGATCATGCTCTCCTTCCCAGGGAGAAAGGATCAATTTCCTTCCTCAAATTTTATTCTTAATCCTTGTTTATCATTTGAATGATTTTCACTTTTAATGTCCTGCAAAATAGTTTTTAAAAAGTGCTGCCAAATATCAGTTTGGGTGAAAACAAAAACAAAAACCAAACTCACTGCCATCAAGTCCATTCTGACTCATAGTGACCACCCCCTTTGGCTTTCCACGGCAATAAAGATAAATTTTACAGAAGTACATTGCCCAGTCTTCCTTCTGCAGAGTGGCTATTGGGTTTGAACCATAACTTTCTGGTTAGCAGTCAAATGCTTTAGGCAATGTGCTACCAGAGCTTCTTTGATTGGGGGGAAGGGAAGGGCAATGTACCAAAAGTGAGTGATCAACATGGTGGCACTGAGGACGAAGAAGACAGGGAGAGATACATGGAAGGTATAGACAACAGGATGAACCCTTTTGCAAGTACAGTACTGTGTGGTCAGTGATGGCAAAACAAAACAAAACAAAATTGCTACCAGACTTTTCTGCCGTGCTGGTTACAGAATCCCTGGCCTCGTACAGTGCCTACTCCTGGGCCCTGGTGGCCTAGCATGTTGCAGCCTGGGCCACTAAAGGGCAGGTTAGGTAGAACAAGCAGGCAGGCAACTCTGGCACCAGGCACTGAGCACCAGGTCCTGGATATTACTGACCAAAAACCAGTTGCTGTGGAGTTGACTCCAATTCATGATGACCTCATGTGTATCAGAGTAGAACTGTGCTCTGTAAGGTTTTCAATGGCTGTTTTTTCAGAAGTAGATCAGGCCTTTCTCCTTGGGCACCTCTGGATGGGCTCAAACCTCCCACCTTTCAGGTAGCAGCCAACTACTGTAACCATTTGCACCACCCAGGGACTTCAGGTACTAGTGACAAGCACTGGTAATGGAACCTGGAAAATGAGCACTGGGTTCCAATCACAGGGAGCCATGTCTTGGCTCTGAGCACTGGGCTCCAGGCACTTAAAACCAGATACAGAGTGGAGGGCACTGGGTTAAGTCATGAGTCCATCTAGTGTCAGTTGCTCTCAGGGTAGGGCTTGGGTAAGGAACTGCCCAGTCACCAGTTGTTCAGTAGCAGCTGCTGGCCTGGGCTAGAAGAGAAATATAAGGAGCTGGAGGAATGGGATGGGGAGATAGGGGTCAGTGGGTAGGGCAAGGCCACTTGGCCAGGCTCATTTGGGCCCCAGGCTCTGGGCTCAGAGGCTGAGAGCTTGGCTGAAGCCTCAGGCCTCAGAGACAGGCAGTAGGACCCTGGAAACAAGGCAAGGAGAGTAATGAGAAGGGTGGGAGCCCTGTAGCTCCTGTCTCTACACCCTCCACATTTGCCAGTCTTCTGGCCCCACTGCCAGGCTGAGGCAGCTGGAGTGACTAGTGCGAGCCAAGGAAATATGAATGCCAGAGGCCTGTCTCATGTCTCAGAACACAAGGATCCAGCCAGAGCAAATGGCATGCCTGAAAATGAAAAACAGACCAAGAGGTGAACAGAGAAAAATAGGGAGAGCACCAAAGAGACAGACTGGAGAAGCAGGGCAAGGGAGACAAATATAAGAGACAGGACTTCAGGCCCACTCACAGCAATGCCCGTGGCAGGGGACGAAGGACCAGTAATTATGGGGAAGGCTGCTGACTTTTGCTTTATCTCTTCCCAGCCGCACTCTGCCTGACTTTAGCTCAGCTTCTCCCCACTGTGTTCCCTGCACTAGAATTTCTACACCTCAGCATGACTAACATTTCATGAAGACTCTGTTGTGAGGGGCTGTCCTGTACATTGTAGGATTTCAGGAGCATTCCTGGCCTGTTTTGGTGACAACCAAAACATCTCCAGACATTGCAAATGTGTCCTAGAGGGTCCCCCAGTTGAGAACTTTCTTGGCCCTCAAGTAGGGGCAATGAAAGATGAGGAGAATATTGCACAGGGAGGGGCTGGAGGGGGGCAGGGACAAGGGTGGACAATTCGAGCACCCAGGGTAATCTCTAAGTTATGCCGCCCCCATACACAATGTGTCAGCAGAAACGCCTTCCCCCCTCTTGTCAGGCTGCTTCAGTCAGGTGCCTTTCATATTTGTGGCACCTTGTCATTTCGCTGCCTTGTCTGCCGCCTCCTTGGGCTTTTACCCAGGGGCAAATTGCCCACTTGCTAGCCTCTGGATGCCTACCGTGCTTGAGGAAGGATGTTGGGCCATACCAGGTCAATAGACACTACTCAGTGATGCCCCCTTTCTAGTGATACTTTAGATAGTCTCTGCCCCCAGGTAAATCCATGTGTTTGAGAAGAGGCAACTCCTGGTGTCTCTCATTGGCCCATCCTGAATCCCATCCTGATTTTCCCATCAGCCTTTATGCACAGGGCCCCATTTATCCCACCTCCTCTCACACAGAGAACATGGCTTCAACCACTATGACTCTGAAGCTCAGGAAACTGGTAGAGTTGCTGAGACTAAGGGGAGGTCTGAAGGCCTGTCAAAGCCACAGTCCAGTCCCTCATGCCAAAGATACAGCAGTGAACAAAGCCCCTGCCCTCATGCAGCTTCTGTTCTTATTTTATCCAGAAGGTACTCATAACTATGTGTTGGGGTGTGCTGTGGGGTGCTTTGTGAGTGGGTAGCTACTCTCTTGTCTTTAAGGGAGGAGGGAGAGATGAGCTCTCAATACTGTATGTCTAGACAAAGTGCTTATAGAAAGCATGTATGTATTATAATCCACAATACTTAGATGTAAGGTATGCCACATTTGTTTCTCTAAATTGGATTATCTGCTTCAAAAATCCCCACCAGCCTGGCTAGTGGAAAGTTCAGTGGTCATCATAGTTTGGTAAAAGTTCATGACTGGCTGGGAGGCGGTGTAAGGAGGGACTTGGTTTGTAGCATTTGCCTATTCTCGTGGTGTGAAATACTCCTACCACGTTCAATTTCAAGCTACCAACATGATGTCATGACCAGAAGAACTAGACGGTGCCTGGCTACCACTGTCAACCACTCAGAGGGGTATCTATGTAGGGGATCCTAGATAGAGAGGGAGGACAATGTGGAACAAAACTCAAAATCATTTGGGGAAAAAAAAAGGGGGTCCAGATTTGCTGGTCTGATGGAGCCTGGTGAAACCACTGAGACTATGGTCCCAAGCTGTCCTTCAGGTCTGGAATTGAACCCATACCTGTGTCTTCCAGCCAAACAAAAGACAGGCATATGAGGTGAACATTTACACTAGATAGATACTCTCCTTGGAGAGAATGATCATGGGAGAAAGAAGGGCTGCCTATGCACAGGGAGACAGCTCAGGGGGCAGGAGTGCATGGAGGGATGGACACAGGGAAGAAAGAGGGCAGGAAGTAGGAGGGGAGCTGTTGCATTTGGGTAAATTGTGGTCAATGTCATGAGACAAAGTGTATGTGAGCTGCTGTATGGAAAGTGAATTTGTTCTGTAAATTTTCACCCAAATCACAATTAAAAAAGAAAAAAATACAGCCTAGAAAACCCTATGTGCCAGTTCTAGTCTGTCACATGGGGTCACTATGAGTAAAAATAAACTTTGCAGTACCTAACAACAACATGTTAAGATAATTTATTTTTCGATAATGCCCTCACCCCTCCAAAGCCCTGTGCACAAGTCCTAGGGATTTACCCAGTCTAGAATATTTGGGGGAGAGCTCTCTAGACGTCCAAAAATGTCTTCAGACATTACCAAATGTCCTCTGGGGAGCAAAACTGCCCCAGGCTGAGAATCACTGATATGACTCAGATCCACTCTATCCCCATGGATCTGCTTGACTTGGCCACTGAGATCTTTTGCTGTGACTCCCAAAACCACTACTCTTATCAATCACATACCAGCTGCCTCCCAGCCAAAACCAACTCTGTGGGCCCATCAGAGTTCCTGCCAGATCTGAGGAACAACAGCAGCAAAGACACCCAAAGCCCTGTTCACTTTCTCAGGCTTGGGAAAACGCTCCAAAGCGCCAACCTTTCTCTTCTTGGAGGGGCCCACTTCTGTCCTCCAGAGCTGGGGAGTCCTGCACTCTGGAATAACCCAGCTTCCCATCTCCTGGAGCCAGGCCTTGGTAAACAAAAGCCCTGGCTGGAGGGATGCCTTTTGGTGCCTGGCAACCTCTGCTTTGGGCCTAGCAACCCCAAAGCCTTTAACAGCTTTAGGCCCCACCTCCAGGCAAGAAGAAGGAAATAAACCCACAACCAGAACAAAATGCGAATTACAACCTCAATATATTTCTATGCTGCAGAATCAGATGGCTGCAGTGACAACAACCAGCTAAACCAGTGAACTAAACGAGAAGAGCTTAGGCAACACTAGGGGAGATGCAGGCTAGACTTCAAGAGGGAAGCAGGGCCTGGGACCCTGCTGCAGGGAAAGGTGGCAGAGGGAGGGCTGCAGCGTGGGGGTGGGGCGGGGGCGGGGGCGGGGTGGCAGCTGAAGCCCCTCCTTAGGGACCCAGGTGGAAGGAGGCCTTGTGGCCTCTGGTGGTAATTCTATGTCCCCCTCTGTAGAGATTCCCTTCCCTTCAACTGGTTCCAGTGAAGTGTTTCTCTTCACACTTAACTGTTAAAAAACAAAGACAGACAGACTTCCTGACTTACTTGGAGGAAGGAAGATTAAGCACTGGCCACAGTGACAGTTTCCCCTCCAGGCTGCCCAGGTGACTGACCGTTTAAAGCTGACATGCCTCCCCCATGCCCGCAAAACTTCCTTTGATGACTGCCTACTATCTCAGGATAAAAAATTAAACCAGTTGCCGTTGTGTGGATTCTTACTCATGGCAGCCCTGTGGGTGTCCGAGTAGGGCTTTCAGTGACTGATTTTTCAGAAGTAGATCATCAGGTCTTTCTACCAAGGTGCCTCTGAGTGGGTTCAAACTTCCAACCTGGCAATTAGCAGAGAAGCACTTTAACCATCTGTACCACCCAGGGACTTACACTGCCTAGAAACAAAGTCATTGTGTTAACTTTCATTTATGGAGTGCCTGGACTTTTGTAAAGAATCCATGTGACACAGTGCCTAAGGCATTTGACTACTAACCAGAGGCTAAGGCTGGTGGTTCAAACCCACCAGCCACTTCTCACTCCTCGGAAGGAAGGTTGGCCAATCTACTTCCGTAGTGATACCGCCTCAGAAACCCAAGCAGGGGTTGCTATGAGTCGGATCCGACTCCACTGCAGTGAGTTTGTTTTTTTTTCGTTGGATTTTTGTAAGCTTGAGTAGTTTGTACATGACTACATGGAGCTCTGGTGGTGCAGTGCCTAAGGCATTTAACTGCTAACAAGAAGGTTGTGGTTCAAACCCACCAGCCACTCCACAGAAGGAATACTGGGCAATCTACTTCCATAAAGATTTACTGCCTCAGAAACCCAAAGAGGGTCTCTATAAGTAGGAATTGACTTGATGGCAGTGAGGTGTTTTTTTTTTTTTTTTTCTGGTTATTAACCTTAGGTTGGTGCTTTGAACCCACTCAGTGGACATGGTGGAAGAAAGACCTGGTTATCTGCTTCAGTAAAGATTACAGCCAAGAAAACCCTATGGAACACAGTTCTATTCTATAACACATGGGGCTGCCATAATTCAGAATTGACACAACCACAGTGGGTTTCAGGTCTTTCTAAATTAGGAGTTATACTATTTTACAGATGAGAAAACTAAGTCTCAGAATAAATCACTTTCTAAAGAAGTAATCAAGGCTGGAATGTTAACTCAGATCTGACTTTAAAGCCTGTGCTCTTTGCACTGTGTGACCCCATCTCTCACCCCTACCTGACCCCATCTACCTCTGATGCCTCCCCCAACCACCATCTCCATTATCATCTTGTAAAGGAGCAGAGGAAAGGAGATTAGGCATATATTTATCGATGAACTGCAAAACAACACCCTTGTGTTAGTTATTGTTGACCAGAAATTAAGAATATTTTAAAGCTTAGCATTACTGAACTTTTTCTCCCAAAGCTGTCAGAAGTGACCATTCCCTGGAGAAGGATATCATGCTTGGTAAAGTGGACGGTCAGTGAAAAAGGGGAAAGCCCTCAACAAGATGGATTGACACAGTGGCTACAACAACGGTCTCAGGTGTAGCAAGGATCATGAGGCTGGCACAGGACCAGGCAGTGTTTTATTCTGTTGTACATAGGGTCGCTGTGAGTCAGAGCCAACTCGATGGCACCTAACAACAACTTGGGTTTGGGGAAGGCTGTGGTCTGCAATGGGAGCCCCAACTCCATTTTGAGGCTTGACATAAGTTTCAGACGCCATTTGGGTTCTTTCTGACCATTGAACCAGCTTTGTGGTTCTGCACAGACAAGTTCCAGGATAAACCTAGGGAGGGGCAGTTTGCCTTCAGGAAGAGTGGGGTTGAAAGTAGATTATGCTTACACAAAGAGCTAGGGAACTGTCCAGAGAATGTCCTTTTCTAATTTAAATTAAGATTGGGGTCTTGGTATTGTTCAGTAGCCACCCTGTGGCTAAGACTCAGGCTGCATGGTCCATGAGTCACAACTTCTCCAGACCACCACCTAGTCAGGTGGTCAAGGTCCAGAACCAATCTTGTAGCCCTTTTCTATCTTCAATTATGTATCTATCCTAGTCATGGTCTTTTCCCTGCTTCTGTAGTCCTGCCTGCAATAGTCATGAGTCAGTCTGTCACCAATCATGATTTTGTGATGATTCCCTATTTTTTTTTCAGTGATATATAATGAGTCCCATAGCCATGACTCAGCTGACCATTCAGCTTTCTGCATTGTGTGTACATGCTGATGGTTTCTCTCCTCCAGGATGATTGTCTTTGCCTGTCCAAGGCTTAATAAAAGTATCTCTATGGAACCTGTTTGGATCTGGGGTTTCTTTTCTCCTATTATGTAAAGAATTGCTCAACTTCAGGACTATCAACACTTAAAACAACAACAACAACAACAACAAGGGAACCAAACACACTTCCATCAAGTCGATTCTGATTCATAGTGACCCTATAGGATAGAGTAGAACTGCCCTATAGTGTTGCCAGGGCTATAAATCTTTATGAAAGCAAACTGTCTCATTTTTCTCCTGAAAAGCAGCTGGTGGGTTCAAACTGCTGACCTTTTGGTTAGCAGCTGAATGCCTTAGCCACTGTACCACCAGAGCTCTTATTGATGCTTAAACCCACTGCCATCAAGTTGATTCTGGCTCATAGAGACCCTATAGGACAGAGTAAAGCTGCCCTGCAAGGCTTCTAAAGCTGTAAATCTTTATGGAACCAGACTGCCACATCTTTCTTCCCTGGGGCAACTGGTGGGTTCGAACCACGGACCTTTTGGTTAGCAGCTGAATACATTAGCCACTGTACCACCAGAGCTCCTCTACGGGCATTTAAGCCCAGATAATTCTAGTCAGGGACTGTCTTGTTCATTGGAGGATGTTTAGCAGCATCCCAGGCCTCTACCCACTAGATGTCAGTAGCACCCCGCCCCCCAAGCTGTGGCAATCAAAAATGTCTCCAGACATTGCCAAATGTCCTCTGGTGGACAAAACTGCTCCCAGTTGAGAACCACAGAGTTAGACCAAAGAGAAATATGCATCTGTTTCAAAGAAGCAGGTCTTAGGGGTAAATAAAATGTTCAGGAGAGAATAAGCCCCCTTGTTTTAAAGTAGTTTTAGGGCAATGGATCAGTGAGGTCCAGGCCTCTGCTCCTGATGAAAGAGGGGAGGATGTGGTTCCAAGGACTGAATCCCAGTCTGGAACAGGGCCTGCTCTGGGCCTAGGACTGTTTCTTCAGGTGATGCTCTGAGACCTGATCCTTTTGACATCCCTGGGAATAACTGGTTTTGTGGGGGTCCAGTACTGTCAAATCAGAGTCCAAGAGAGACCAAAGATATTACATTTACTGTCAGCCATGTACACCCCAAAAGAGGACACCCAACCAGCGGGACATGCTTGGAGCAATGGATAGGAAAAGAGTGGCAACAGGTGATTGAAGCCATTTAATGAGCTCAACTGCTAACCACAGAGTTAGTGGTTCAAGTGCACCTGCAAAATGGTGTAGGGACCTTCATCCAAATCACAATTAAAAACAACAACAACAACAACAACACTGGTGTTGGGGCAGTGTCTGACATCCTCTAACTTCAGGAGGGGAAGGAGGATCAAGAACATCAATAACCCAAGGCTGACCCTATGAGGTGGAGGTCAGACATGCCACCACCCTCCTACCGTTTCTTCTAATTCTGACACCAATCGTCCCTCCCACAACACTCTCCACTTCTCTGCTGGATTCGATAATTGATTGCAATGGCCACACAGAGTCCAAAGATAATACAATTATGGAGTTTACTAGGAAAGTAATAGGTTATAATTCAGGATCAGAAACTACTCAGGATACAGTTCTTTAGTCAAGACAGCTTCTTCTCACTCATGCTGCAGGCATGCTTCCCTCTGGCCCTCAAAGTCCAGGCTCCTTGGCCCCTTGGCCCCTGCCCTGCTCAGGCAAATGTTACAAAGCTCTTTTGGCTCTGTAGATAGGTGCCCGGAGAGGCACCCTACTCTATCAGCAAGGATCCTGCCCAAAGGCACTCCGCTTTCTCACTCCATGGGCTGGGAAGCCCACCTCTCTGTCTCTAGCCAGTCTCTTGGTTCTGCTGCCTCTGATGCCACCATTTCTCTGCCACTGCTGCTTGTCATCTCTCACAGTCTCCGGTGTCACAGCTATCTCCTAGATTGAGGAGGTTTAGCATAGAGATCTGGGTCCAAAGGACACACACCACTCCTGGCTCTTCTTTCTTGATGGTAGTGCAATCCCCTCTTTCTGCGTCTGGGATGGCTCATTTTAAGCCTAGTGGGAAGTCAAAACTGACCAATCCCATGTTAGGGTCCCATACACCTTATTTGCATGCTATTACTCCCTACATAGGTGCCACATGCCTTATTTACCTTATTAGCAAGCTATCCAATCCCCTTGCTGGGCCACAAGGACCTCACATTTGCCTAGTACCACCCAGTCATCCGTGGGAGTCACAAAGAACATGGCTAGAAGGGCCATACCAAGCAACTCACTGTACCACACCACCCAAAAGCACCTTGGAAGAAAGGCCTGGTGATCTACTTCTGAAAAATCAGCCCTTGTAAACCTTATGGAGCACATAAGGTTCTACTCTGACACACATGGGGTCACCATGAGTAAGAATTTCTTCGTGAATGAGTTGTTGTTGTTGTTATTTGCCATCGAGTCAGACTCGACTCATAGCGACCCCTCCTTGGGTTTCCAAGGTGGTATCACTACGAAAGTAGATTGCCCAACCTGCCTTCTGAGGAATGGCTGGTGGGTTTGAACCACCCTCCTTCTGGTTAGCAGTCAAGTGCCTTAGGCACTACGCTACCAGAGTTCCTTCTTGAATGAGTAAAAGTGCTCAATTTCCATTGACTGCCTACATGATTGGATTCAGGAGAACTAAAGTGAAGCATCCCCACCCCCCGATTTACTCAAGGGTATATCTATGTGTGGGGTCATACAGAAGACTCCTTCTAAGTGCCCTTGAGGAAGCACAATATTCCCTCACATGAACCTTTCATATCTCCATATCTCTACCTGCTGCTCCTGGTTTGGGATGCTCTGTCTTCTTCTCAGCCCACAACACCTCTCTAACTCTTCAAGAACTAGTTCAAATGCCCCTTGTGTGAAGCCTATTCTGCCCTTCCCAGGCTGTAGGTCATGGGGAGCCTCTGAAGAACAGAGATCACATTGTGTCTCATTTGTGTCTTTTGTATCCCTTTGTATCTCATAAACAGGGGCAAGAGTTCAATTACCACCTTAACTTCCTGGAAGACACACAGCTAAAGAAGTATTCAAGGCTGGAATGTGAACTCAGATCTGACTTCAAAGCCTGTGCTCTTTGCACTGTGTGACCCCATCTCTCACCCCTGCCTGACCCCTATCTCACTATGAACCACCATCTCCATTCCCATTTCATAAAGGAACTGAGGAAAGGAGATCAGGCATACATAGATTGATGAACTGCAAAACAACACTGTTGTGTTAGTTATTGCTACCAGACAATTTTTGAGAATTACTGAAACAATTATTTGACAGTTATTGAGAACTGATGTGCCAGTGTCTGTGCTGGGAGAATACAGAGGGCACAGGACATGGCACCCGGTCCAGTTTAGTGAGAATGAATGAACAAAGGCATGGTATGAATGCTAATGCTGGGGTCTGAGAGCAACATTTACCCACCGCCCCCTACTCTGAGCTCAGAACCAACTGAGAGGTCTTCACACAAGTCAGGGCAGTAGGATAAAGAGCTAAATCAGAGTTATCACTTAAGTGCCCAAACTTTGCCCTCCCAAGTATAGACCTTGGGAGAGTCTGGGTGAGCAGGACAGACACACTTATCCAGTTCTGGGCCAGCCTGGAGAATGGGGACGAAGAGATAGGCCTCTGCACCTGCCTCTAGAAATCTGACCTTGACCCAGTTGTTCACCACTTAAAGGACAGGAACTGTTATTGGGTGCTCTGAGTTAATTCCAACTTATAGTGACCCTACAGGAATGAGTAGAACTGCCCCATGGGCTGAAAATCTTTACAAAAGCAAACTACAACATCTTCTCCCCAGCAGCAGCTGGTGGGTTCAGAGCACTGACCTTTTGGTTAGCTGCCAAGCACTTAACCACTTGGTCACCAAGGTTCCTTAGGACAGGAGCAGGAAGGGATATAGTCACTCATGTCTGAGGGACTGGCGTGAAAGGAGAGCAGGCAAAGTCTTATTTGCCTACTGACCCTTCTCTTAGTCTCATCCATCAGCTGAAACATTTCTTCCCTCACAGGCTGAGCAAGTGAATGAGAAGGGGAACAGAAAGGGCTCGGTGGCTAGAAGTATATTCTAGACCAGTGCTTCTCAAAGTGCTGCTCAGAGACAAACTAAGTATCTGGCTGGTTCCCAACAAATTAAGTGCAAGTGTTTAAAAACTTTTACAGCTATTAGATCAAATATTTTATATATGTCTTTTTAAGATGCATTTTTTCTAATAATAAATAATTGCATTTTATAAAAAGAATCAGCCTGTGACAGAAGGGAAATTAAAACAACAAACAAAACAAAACCCCTGACCTTCCAACACAGTTTGAGAAGCAGTGTTCCAAACCAGTGTTCTTAACCTTCACCGCACGTGAGAATTTCCTGGTGAGCATTAAAATTAAGAACAAAAACTGTCAGTATTGGAGCCCACGGCATACCAATAGAATCAGAATCTCTGGGAGGTGGGGCCTAGATATGGATTTGATTTTTTTTTTTAAATCCCCAGGGGACCTCCTAATGTGTAGGTCAGTGGAAAATCTTGGCTTTATAAAAAATGTCAGCTTTGGAAACAGGAGAATGGGGGCTTTGGTCAGTGGTTCCCAAACTTGCCTGCACACTGGAATCACCTGTGGAAACTTCAAAATACAGTGATATTTGTGTCCCACACCTGGATACTGTGATTTAATGGGCCTAGGAATGTGGTTTGGGTATGGGAATTTTGAAAACATTCCAAGGTGATTCTAATATGCAGACAAGTTTAGGAACCAAGGAATAGCGTATTCCCTGATGGTAGATGCTAGCTAGCCAAAGGACTAACTAGTAACCATACCCTGCTTAATCTCAGCAGTGAAGGTCCTCCTCTTGTCAATTACCAACAGCAAAACAGACAACTTTGACCCCAACCAGAATGTTTTGTTTAATTTTCCTGCAAAGCAGAGATGGAAGCGAAGGTCCCTTGGTCTGAACAATAGGCAAAGGTAAACTGTTCCTCTTTTCCATAGGTAGCTTTTTATGCTTAGAGCTTCAGACAATGATGCTGGTCTTAGTCTGTTCTGAGTTCTCTTCCTGCCTTCCCACCTTCCTTCCTGAGAGGCTCTTGTACACCACAGACAACTCAACAGCTTCTCTCTGTTAGTCATGACTCCAGCTTTAAACTGACAGAAACCCAATCAAACTAGCTCATTTATTGGCTCATAGATAGAAAAGTCCAGGCATTCTGCTAACTTCAGCCATGGCTGAATCCAAGAGCTCAATTAATGTAGCTGGATTATGTCTTTTGTGTTAGCTTCATTCTCAGGAAGGTTCTCTCCAAAGTGGTGGCAGAGATGACCATTAACAAGTCCAGCTGCTGCTCTTCCAGTTCAGCTATGCCAGCAGATAAAGCAGGCCCTTTTCTCATGTTTCAGAAAAGGTCTCAGGTTGATCCTCATTCCCTCTGCTAGATTGGCTTGAGCCACCTGTCAATCACTGTGGCCAAGGGAACGAAATGTGCTGATCAGCCAGAGTCACCTGTTCACTCCTGGAGCCAGAGTGGGGGAGGAATGGTTTTCAAAGGATTATCAGAGTGCTGTTAACAGAAGGAGAAGGAATAGGAGGATGCTTGTCAGGCAAAAGCAACAAATGGCCGCTACATTTGCTCCAAGGTTAGTGGAGGAATGAGATCAAAAGTCACCATAATGCAGCATTGGGGATGAGAAAGACATAGAGAGTTACATGGGCAGTACAGACAACAAATATGAACCCCTCTGCATATACAGTACTGAGTTGTCAGTGAAAGCAAACATGGGTATAGGGACGGATAGATGGGTGAACAAGCTAAACAATTA
>NW_006921779.1:4714373-4716802 GCF_000298275.1 Orycteropus afer afer | reverse complement strand
AAAAAAAAAAAAAAATCACCATAACGTATAACAGAATCTGACAAATGCCGGGTGCGTGCTGGAGGGGTTCTTAAAGGAGGGGAACCCGGAACTGCTGTTACAGGTAGGACCACTGAGTTGGGAAGGCATGAGTAGGCATGAAGAGACAAGAAGCCCAGAGTATGGTCAAGACAAGTATATATGATCAGAGCACTGGATGTGAAAGAGCTGTTGAGCCCGGAAAGGAATGTCGGCGTGAGGAAATCACTACAGACACGATAATGCAAAAGTAAAAGGAAAGTTTATTAGCTAGTTCGAGCTAGGGTTCCTGCTCTTGCTAACACAGTGGCCAAGGTAAAAGACCTCGTGCTCCTTTACTATCACATTTTTATAGAAAAATATAGGGTGGAGTAGCACCAGGGCAAAGGGGTACGGATGATTGGTTGTTGCTAAGGGGTTTAGGGCAGGGATCTGAGATGTTGGGGGACGTGTTGGAATCCCCCGGCTCCAAAGTCCACTTAGGGAATTATTATCTAGGGAGGATGCAGAGTCCTGATACGTGGGAGACTTCAGGAGCCAAGCAAATCTCTGATATGCACTGAATCTGGAGGAAATCTCTGATACCTGCTGAGTCCGGAGGGTAGGTAAAAGCCCTGAGGCATGGGGAGTATTTAGAATCCCCAACATTAAAAGACTTGTTAGAATTCCGACACTAAAAGGCTTCTGGTTAAAGATTTCCCTGGAGGCTATTAGGACTCAGGCTTTACAGAGCCGAGGCTAGAGAGGGGCATGGAGGCCAGATGGTGGAGGGCCATGAGCTTGAGCTTCATCCCAGTGACAACTGGGAGCCTTTAAAGGTTGTTCTGGTTACCTAATGCTGCTCTGACAAGAATATACCACAAACAGGATGGCTGAGCAAACAGGAGTTTATTCTCTTACAGTTTGGGGAACTGGAAGTCCAAGTTCGAAGTGCCAGGCTCTAGGGGGCTGTGTGAAAGCCCCTCAACCTTGGGCTTCAGCTCTGCCTCTTGCTCCCAGCCCACTGAAGCCAGAGGCATCTCTTCACTCAAGCAGCTACTGGCTGCTGAAGCTAACAAGCCCAAGGTTGACAAATAAAATGGCACAGTCCCGATGTTACCAAACCACGCAGCAGGCCATTAATTCAAGTCCATTGAAAGTCCCAAGGTCCACAGAGCATGGCAGGCTGCTGAATAATGACACAGCTACATGCAGGGTCCAAGCATGCCATAAGCTAGAGACCATTCCCAAAGCTGTTTCTTATATACAGAAAACAGACCACATACCCAAAGCAGCTACTCAGTTGCTCCAACAGATTCTATGGAGATAATTACCAATCTTACCATGGGAAATAACTACCTCCAGCTGCCCAGCTGCTCAACCAGGCCTAGCCAAGTTGACACACAAACTTAACTACCACAAAGGTGAAGTTGAAGCTGGAAAGATAATCAGAGGGTAGGCCATGCAGAGCTTTTTGGACCATTTTGAGGACTTGGGGTTTGATCTTCAGGGCTCTGGGACCAGGGAAGAATGTGATCAGAGCTGCACTTGAGAAATAGCACTTTACCTTCTAGAGAATGGACTGGACAGAGAGAAGCCTTCAGAAGGCAGGAAGGCCAGTGGAGAGGTTTTTCTTTTTATTGTAAAAATATAGATAAAACAACATTTGCCAATTCAATATTTTTCACGTGTACAATTCAGTGAGACCAAGGACATCAATCATGTTATACAACCATTACCAATCTCCATTGCCAAATTTCCATCACTATAAACAGAAATTCAGTACTTCCTAGACAATTCCTCCTTCCTTCCTCCCTTCTGCCCTTGGTAACCACTAGTAAACTCTGATCCCTATACATATTTCATATTACTGAGATCATGCAATAATTCATCCTTTTGTGATTGACTTATTTCACTCAGTAAAATGTTTTCAAGGTTCATCCATGTTGTGGCATAGCAGGACTTCATTTCTCTTTATGGCAGAGTAATATTCAATTGTATGCATGTACCACATTTTGTTTATCCATTCATCCACTGATGGACATCTAGGTTGTTTCCATCTTTTGGCTATTGTGAACAGTGCTGCAAAGAACACTGGTGTACATGTGTCTCACTTCTTTAGGATATATACCTCATAATGAGGTTGCTGGATCAAATGGTCTTTCTAATTTCAACTTTTTAAGGAATTGCCATACTGCTTTACACAGTGGTTGTATCATTTTACAGTCCCACCAGCAATGTATGAGAGTCCAATCTCTCCACACCCTGGCCAGCATTTGTTATTTTCTGTCTTGTTGAACTTTGCTGTTAATGCTGAGGCATGATGGTATTTCATTGTTGTTTTGATTTGTGTCTCTCTAATGGTGAAATGGGAGCTTTGGTGGTGTAGTGCCTAAGTCATTTGACTGCTAGCCAGAAGGCTGGTGGTTCAA
>NW_006921779.1:4671147-4680861 GCF_000298275.1 Orycteropus afer afer | reverse complement strand
ATTGTTCTCCTTCTCTATCCAGGATCTCCTACATAGATCCCCTTCCAAGTGGTTGACAGTGGTAGCTGGGCACCATCTAGTTCTTCTGGTCTCATAGTTATACTGCAGATCGGATGGTGTATCAGTCACTAGGGCTAATTGTTTCCATGAATTTTGGTTTTCTTCATTCTTGTTTGCTCTGGATGAGGAAAGACCCATCATTGCATCTAGATGGCAGCTTGCAAGCTTTTAAGATCCCAGTCATTACTTGCCAAAGTAGGAGGTGGAACACTGTTTTGTGTAGTATGTGATGCCAATTGAGCTTGATGTCCCCTGCAACTATGGTCCTGAACCCACAGGTTCAACTACTCAGTCCCTCTGGGTAGCTGGCTGTGACCAAGCAGCGAGTACAGCCTTGCACCTTGTCAGCTCTACTATACACCTGGGAATTCAGATCATACACATAAACTTATAGGGCCATTGTCTGCCAACCCTATACATGTTCGTGGGTACACTCCCCACTTTATAGACATACCTACTAGTTCAGCCTATTCACCCATCTATCCACCCGTATACCCATGTTTGCCTTCACGGACAATGCAGTACTGTATGTGCAAAAGGGTTCATCTTTGTTGTCTGTACCTCCCATGTACCTCTCTATGTCTTTCTCTGTTCCTGGATCTTTTTCCTGGTCCCTTATTTCTACTACATTATCTTGCTTCTTTGTGTGGACTATGATGGTCTGTTGTCTTCGAGACATTGTGACACTGTATTTATATTTAATTGGTGATTGTATGTTGGTGTGATTCACCCAATATATTTGTTTTCTTTGATATATCTGAGTAAGCAGGATACTATGCTCCTCTATTCACTAGTTAGCAGTACTTATGAACTCAGCACCTATCTCCTGGTGGGTGTGATAGGGAATCTGAGTGGGTGCACAGATCTTTGTTAGCTGTTTCTGAAGAGCAGTTAAGGGTGAGTTCGGATTGTATTGGCTGTCATCTATCATTGGCCAGTTGGTGCAAAAGCAAGTGGTGGCCCTCACTCCGTAGGTGGGGATGTAGGAGGTGCAGGTATGGTTGGGTCATATGGGCACGTTTTCTGTCTCCCACTCAGACAAAAGCAACAATAAAAAACCCACCAAAAAAGTAAAAACAAGAAGACAAAAACACACTGCTTAAAGACTCAAGAACAATCATCAAAAAAGAAAAAGAGGAAAAAACAAAAAGGAACAGCAATAAATGAGAAGAAATATTTAAAGAAATATTTTATAACAACAAAATACAAAGAGAAAAAATACCCCACAATATCTGGGGGAGGTAATAAGAGAAAAGAGCTAGAGTAAAAAATATTAAAGAAAAAACTGCAAAAAAGAAAAACAAGGGATGGGAAGAACTACAAGAACAAAGATGGGAACCAGGAAAAGGGAAGAGGAAAAAAAAAAAAAAACCCAAAAAACTAGAACCTGAGAAGGGAAAAAGAATGAATAAAAATAAAAAGGAAGAAAAAAAGAATAATTTTAAAATACACAAAAAACAAAAGAAAAAAAGTGGGAGGCGGGGCAGGCCACCCAGGCTCTGTCAGAACACACAGACTGGGATGGAATTCCTGCCAGTCTAGAAGGTGTGTGGAGGTGGGGATGGCCACACCTCTGTTCACCAAAAGGATATGGTGTATAAGGATAACAAGGGAAGTATCGAACCTTTCCAGCTGTCAGCTTCCAGTGTGGTTGCCTGTGCTGTCCTAGGCAAGTGGATCTCATGGTATCAGAATGGGAATGCCGCCACTTTAAATAACCAAAATGACCACACCACTTGTAAATATCCAAAATGGTTGCACCCTCCAGACAGCAGAAAGTCTGCAGCTCAGTTTATCTCCTTCTTTGCTGTTCCCCTTTTTAGTTGTCAGCCACCCGTGCAGTTGTCCATGAAGCCCTTGGCAAGCAAGGTCAATTTTTAGGTTAATTCTCAAGTCCTAATATCACTTATAATTATTCAAATTGTCCGCACCATCAGGATAGCTCACTATTCATAGCTCTGTTTGCTCCTTATTCACTGTTTTCAATCAGGTTCTTCTCCTAGTTGATATTTAATCCATTTCTGGATCATTTCTTTCAAATCTCAGGGCTCCAGGATTATCTTCTGTATCTGTGTCAATTAGTTTCTGTTCTCTTTCTTGAAGAGGGTCTGTGTAGCTTATCTATCTATTCCAGTATTTTACTGGAAGTCATATATTTAACTTTTTGAGGAACCATAAGACTGTTTTGTACAGTGGCTATATCATTTTGCATTTCCAGTGAAGAGGCTTTAGCCATAATTGCAATGCAGTGAATTGCTTAATATGGCCCTTCTAGGCATCGTCCTCCATAATCTTCAACATGGGCTGGGAGGATCTGGCTGCTTATGATCTCTTCAGCTTCATTGTGATTTTGTTCCTGTTACTCTCTAGATTCACTGGCAGGCTAACAATATTTAGGATGTGCCCAGTTCCTTTTGGCAACTGGGCTTTCCTGTGTGCTGTTCCTTCTGCCTGGCATGCTCTTTCTCCTGGCTAACTACAGGTTTATGGTATCACTTCCCCAGGGAAGCCTTCCCTCATCCTCTAGCCTAGGTCAGGACCTCCTGCTTCTATGCCAAGAATCAGAAATTTTATCAAAATAAGCCAGATTGTAAATATATATACATATATATATTTATTCTCTCCAAGCAGATTCATTAACTATAGCAAAATTCTATACAAAGTAACTTGGATGTGCTGCTTCAAAACATGATCTTTTCTTACCAATATTTTGATAGGTTAGTGCATAGAGTGACAAAAAGTAGCTTACTCTAAAATAAACCAAAAAGTGTCTAATGTTTTAAAAGCTTGTGAGTGACTAAGGTACAACTATCAGTCTCTACCTATCTGAAGCAAAGAAGAGTGAAGAAAACCAAAGAAACAATTTGTGCAAAGGAGTAATGGACCACATGAACCACGGCCTCCAGAAACTTTAGACCAGAACTACATGGTGCCCGGCTGACACCCCGACCACTCTGACCAGGATCACTAAAGAAGGTTCTGGATGAAGAGAAAAACGTGGAACAAAATTCAAACTCATGAAGACAACTTACTGGTCTGATAGAGCTGGGTAATCCCCAGGACTATGGTCCTTAGACACTCTTCAAATTTAGAACTGATCCCAATCCTAGAAAGCACCTCACAGTCAAACAACAGACAAACCTATAAAGTGAACAGTAACATCCATGAGGAAGCTGCTCTTCAGAACATTCAACTATACAGCATTTGCCCAAAAGCAAATTCAGAAGCAGGAAGGGGCAGGAAGGCTGGGTGAATAGAAAGGATGAACCCAGGGGAGAATGCTGAAGCCTTGAGGCGATTGCAAACAATGTCACAAAACTATCTATGTATAAACTGTTCAATGAGAAATTAATTTGCTTTTCAAACTTTCACCTAAACCACATAAAAAAATAAAAAAAAAAAGCCCAAAGCACATTAAGTGAAGGGCCTAATTGTTAGAACTTTAATAGTTCTTCAAAATAATAAACACAATAGGCCTGAGTCCCTATGATAGGCTGGAGAACTGACAGGAGATGTCAAGAGGCCATTTTGTGCACTGCCACTGTGATGCCGTCGTGTTTCTCTGGATCATAATGTTCCCGTGGAAATATCTCATGATATTTCCAATCGCCTTGTATGCACGTGAGAGCTGGACAATGAATAAGGAAGACCGAAGAAGAGTTGATGCTTCTGAGTTGTTGTGCTGGTGAAGAATGCTCAAAGTACCATATCCTGCTAAAAGAACTAACAGATCTGTCCTGGAGGAAGTGCAGCTGAAATGCTCCTTAGAAGCAAGAATGGCCAGACTTTCTCTCACCTACTTTGGTCATATTGTCAGAAGGGACCATTCCCTGGAGAAGGATGTCATGCTTGGTAAGGTGGAGGGTCAACGAAAAAGGGGAAGGCCTTCAACGAGATGGATTGACAAGATGGCTGCGACAGTGGGCTCAAGTATAGCAAGGATCATGGAGCTGGCATGGGATCGGGTGGTGTTTTGTTCTGCTGTGCATGAGGAAGGTATGAGTTGGAAATTACTTGATGGCACCTAACAACGGCAATGTTCCCGTTATCTGATTCTAGACACACCACAGGAGTATCAGTGGGGTCAGAGGTTAGCTTACCTGCTTGCTGTGCTAGAACAGATATCACCCCAGCATGCTCATCTGACAGGGTCCCACGGCAGCCCAGATTAAGTCCTTATGAATCTGAGCACAGGACTCTGACAATGGATGGATTCTTCATTGTGTCCTCCAAGTGCTGCTCCAACGTTGGCTCCATCCCACCTGCTGTCAGCCCTCGCCTGGACTCCCACAGCACATCACTTCCTACTGCACTGCAGGCTTTGGACTCCATATTATAAATATTTTTAAACAAAAATATTCACAACTGGACTAACAGGCAACATCATGATAAATGGAGAAAAGATTGAAGTTGTCAAAAATTTCACTTTACTTGGAGCCACTATCAACACCCATTGAAGCAGCAGTTAAGAAATCAAACGATGTATTGCATTGGACAAATCTGTTGCAAAACCCCCAAACCAAACCCAACCCATTGCCATCTAGTCGATTCCAACTCATAGCAAACCCCATTGGGTTTCTGAGGCGGTAAATCTTTACAGAAGTAGATTGCCCCGTCTTCCTTCTGCTGGTGTGGCTGGTGGGTTCGAACCACCAGCCTTCTGGATAGCAGTCAAATGTCTTAGGCACTGCACCACCAGAGCTCCTTAAGAAATCAAACAATGTATTGCATTGGACAAATCTGTTGCAAAAGATCTCTCTAAAGTGTTCAAAAGCAAAAATGGTCACTTGGAGGACTAAGGTATGCCTGACCCAAGCCATGGTATTTTCAGTTGCCTCATCGTATGGATGCCAAAACTGGAAAATGAATGAATAAGGACTGAAGAATTATTGATGCATTTGTATTATGGTGTTGGCAAAGAATACTGAATATATCATGGATTGCAGGAAGAATGAGCAAATCTGTCTTGGAAGAAGTGTACCCAGAGTGCTCTTAGAAGTTATCAGGAGGGGGCCAGTCCCTGGTGAAGCTCATCAGGCTTGGTAAAATAGAGGATTAGCAAAAAGAGGAAGATCCTCAACAAGTTGGACTAACACAGTGGTTGCAACTGTGGGCTTAAAGATAGCGGTGATTGTGAAGATAGCACAGGATTGGGGAGTGTTTCATTCTGTTGCACACAGGGTCGTTATGAGTCAGAGCTGACTCGATGGCACCCAAACTACAAAAACTAGGTCGTATGATTTCTGTCACAACTAGTAAATGCTGCTGTAGTAACAGCCATAAACAAAAACAACAAAAAGTCCACTGCTATCAAGTTTATTCTGACTCATAGCCACCCTAGAGGACAGAGTAGAACTGCCCCACAGGGTTTCCAAGGCTGTAAATCTTTACCGAAGCAGACTGCCACAGCTTTCTCCCATGGAGTGGCTGCTGGGTTCAAATGCTTAACTGAGTGCTTAAGCAGTGTGCCACCAGGGCTCCTTAGCAGCAATAGACAGTATGTAAATGAATTTATGCACATTGAAATTTGAATTTCATTTACTTTTCACATCACAAAATATTATTTTCTTTTGATTTTTTTTCCCCAACTTTGTACAAATGTGAAAACAGTTCCTAGCTTTGGGTACACAAGAACAGGAGGTGGGCCAGAAAATTTATTTGACAACCATAGCATATATTTCGTGTGGCACTTATCATAGCAGTAATTAATTATGCATATGATGGACTGCTTAATGCTGTCTCCCCAGCTGAATATAAGTTCTCTGAGGCCTTACGAAGAAAGTCCTTTCAGAAGGGCTGACAATCTACTGCCAAAAAATTAGCTATTGAAAATCCTATGGAGCACAGTTCTACTCTGACACACATGGGGTTTGTGATAGTTGGAGCTGTGTGTCAACCTGGCTGGACCACAATTATGTGTGCTTCAAGCAATTGTGATGTGGTTGTTCCAATGATGGGTTCAGATGTATATGTTTTGAGTAGCCAATCCGTTGAAAGGGAGTTTCCCTAGGGGTGTGGCTTGCTTCTAGTATATTTATGGACATCCTGGGAAAAGAGACTCTTCTGTGGATCGGGATTCTGTTGTGCTTCCTACAGCTGTCCATGAGCGAACAATCCACCATTCGGCCTAGGGATCTTGGATTCATCATTTGTTGGAGTCAGCAGCCAGTATGCTGCTTGCCAACATCAGCCCCTACAGCTGTGGGAGTTGGGAAAAGCCTCTAGCTTGACGTTTGATCCAAGAACTTTGGACTTGCCAGCTTCTATAAGTGTGTGAGCCATTTTCCTAGGATAAATTTCTGTTTCTCTCTATATATAAGCTTTACTGGTTTTGTTTCTCTAGAGAACCCAGTCTAACACATTGTTGCCATGAATTGGAACTGATTCAATAGCAACTGTCTTTTTTTCAGTTTTCTAGTATGTTCCCAGTATTTTATCCTGAGTGTGGCATATAGCATACACTCAGAGAATCTGTGGATTGAAAACTAAGTTGAGTTAGATCATTTCAAAAAGTAATACACAGTATATGAACCGAAGGAAATGCTCAAAGGAAGAGAAGAAATGTGGAAGGAATGCTGCTAAGGCCAGTAAGAGTGACCGTTGAGGCGGCGTGGTCTGCAACTTCAGTATTTGGTGAGGTTTTCTCTCAGAAAAGGCAATGGAGTCCATCAATATTTATTGAAGTTTGTTTTGTCTATTTTGCCCTGGGATGCAGAAACCCATCAGAACAGACCTCTGTTCTCAAGGAGCTCAGTCTGCTAGGGAGGACATACACAGGATCTGGCAAATGCAGTACAGCATAAGATGCAAACCTACTGTGGGAGCACAAAGATGGGGAAGAACTAGTAAACTTGTATGGCATCACAGGGAGCCTTGGTGGTGCTGTGGTAAAGTGCTTGGCTGCTAACTGAAAGGTTGGTGGTTCAAATTCCCCAGCTGCTTCACGGGAAAAAGATGTGGCAGGTTTGCTTCAGTAAAGATTTACAGCCTTGTGTGGGGTAGTTCTACTGTCCTGTAGAGTCACAAGTCGGAATCTACTTGACAGCAATGGGTATCACAGAATAAATGACATTGGACCTGAGTCGTAAAGGTGTGAATTCACTAGGGCAAAAATTCTAGAGGAAACCAACTAGCCTGTGCAAAAACTGGATAAACAGTTCTCAAATTTGATGTGCGTAAGAATCGCCTGAAGACTGTTGAAAATGCAAATTCCAGGATCACACTCCCAGAAACTTCTGCTTCGAAAGGCGAATAGCACCCAGGTATCAGCTTCCCAGGACCACACTTTGAGAAAACCTCTTTGTGTGCTCCCAGCGTCATGAAAGGGTGATCGTGGCAGGAGATGAGGCTGCAGAGAGCCTTGCCCATCCGGGTTCCTATCACAGTTAAAAATAACAACTCCATTTTGTCGGAGCCTTGCAACAATTTATGGCATACAAACTGAGTCTCATTTTATAGGGAGGAAATTGAGGCTCAGAGCAGGAAGGCAACTAAGGCTCAGCGAGGGTATGCGAAAGGTAGCAGAGTAGACACTAAAGACTAAAACCCAGTCCAGAGACTTCTACCCTACGCAGTCAGGGGAGCGAGTGGGTGGACCTGAGGCTCTCCCTCTAGGCTGTATCTAAAATGGTGGGGGCAGTGGCGTCAGCAACGCACCCGCCCCTTCCGTCCACCTCCCTCCTTCTTCTCCCAGGCCACCCAGGCGGGGGGAGGGGATGGAACGGAGCAGCCCACGTGACATCTTACAACCCTGCGCTGACGCAAATCGGCGGGCCCAACGTTCGCCTTGCCTTGTTGGATACGTAGTTAAGCACACCGCCAAGTCAGCTAGGATAGAAGGCTTTAGGACTACATTTCCCAAGAGGCAGCTGGAGACGCCACCGTCGACGTCCTCGGAGAGCGGGGACGCGGAGCGCGCTGTCGGGCGGGGGCGAGGTTCGGGCCGGTTGTGCCGTTGCGAGGTTGCAGCCGAGAGCGCTGCGGCGGGCCCAGGTGAGTAAGCGCCTTTGATGGGAGTTAGGGCAACTCAACCAGCTTCAGTCGTTTCGCCTTTTATCATTTCTCAGTGGCGGCTAGGTCAGGGTCTTCGGCAAGGCCTGGCGCGGCACGGAGCCGCTCCCCCGCGCTTACACCCGTGCCTTTGCTGAGCGGGGCCTTGCTTCCTCCGGCTCCTCCCCCTCCCCGCCCTTCAGGGCTTCCCCTCGATTCGGCCTGGCTCCCGAGGTTCAAGGCCGCTTTCTCTCGAGACCAGCTTTTATCTTGCTTTTTCCTTTTCTGCAATCGGCCGGGGGCGCCCTCCCTTCTCCCCCTCTCCGCTATTGGTCATATAAACCCCATTATTTGTATTTCGCCTTTTCCTGGAACTCTTGAGTGCCCTACCCCCCTCACCTAGCCTCCATTGGCCTGGTTTTCTCTAGGGCGCGTGTGGTTGGCAGTCAGTAAATGTTAGTACCTCTTCCGTTCCTCTCTGCCTTGTGGCCAAAGGAGGCATAATCCAAATTTATCTGCTGCGGGAATAATAGTGCTCTCTATTCCCTCCTCCATTTCTAATTTCAGTCTTCTGGGCTGGGGGTGAAGCGGACTTCCATTTCAGTTGTTACTGGCGTGTGTTCTGCTTATACGAGACAATATCCTTTGCTTCTCTTAGCATCTGAGCAACTTTTATCGGCCGTTCTCTTTGCCTTGAAATCTTAGGGTTGGAGCAAGGCGGCAGAAGCTGGCAAGTAGCACTGGTGCCCAGAAATTGGAAACCATGAGTGGCTCTACTATGATTACAGGGAGGTTGTTAACTGGGTCGAAGGGAAAACCTGAAGGTTTGGAAGGGCCTGACGGGAGAAAGCCGGTGAAGTTTCTGGTGGCAGCATAACAGAAGGATCTTGGAGATCGGCTGCCTGGGTTCAAATCTGGGTTCTGTTAGCTTTTGATTTTGGGTCAAGGGGCTTCATTTCCAGGTGACTCAGTTTTCTTATCTGCGAAATAGCGGTATATAACATTGGCCGCTTTATAAGGTTATTATGAAGATTGAGATAAACTGAAAACCATTTAGCTCATTGCCTGGCATATGTCAAACTGTGTATTAGTATTGCCCTGGTTGTTCAAAGATTAAACGCTCAGCTGTTAACCAAAAGCTTGGCGGTTCAAACACACTCGGTGGCTCTAAGGGAGAAAGACCTGGCCATCTGCTTCCGTAAAAATTAAGAGTCGAGAAAACCCTATGGGGCAATTCTGTGTTACATGGGGTCGCTACCGGTCAAAATGGACTCGGTGGCACCCAACAACAACTTTATTATTACTTTCCATAGAGTTCTAGATGATAGGCTTAAAATGGAAAGATGTGTTTTATACCATTATTTTTTTTTTTTCCCTTTCAGGTGACCTCCCCTTTGTTTGCGGAACTAATGCCTTTTATTTGCTGTCCTCTTGTCTTGACAGCTTGATGTGTATATTATACAGAAACCTGTTAAAGAGCCAAAAATGGCTGCTGCCTTGAATACTTTTTGGAGCAAATTGTGCTGTTTGTTCCTTGCTAGGAAATGTGTTTTTGGAAGTACTGTGCACTTCGGGAGTAGTTGTTGTTGTTATGTGCCGTCGAGTCAGCCCTGACTCATAGCGACCCCTCCTTGGGTTTCCGAGGCAGTATCACTACGGAAGTAG
>NW_006921779.1:4670280-4671047 GCF_000298275.1 Orycteropus afer afer | reverse complement strand
CTTCCTTCCGAGGAGTGGCTGGTGGGTTTGAACCGCCAGCCTTCTGGTTAGCAGTCAAGTGCCTTAGCCACTATGCTACCAGAGCTCCCACTGTAGTAAGAGCAAATTTTACCATAGCCATTTTGCCTTGATTGCATTCTGTAAGAGAGGTGAAGTTTCTGCACGATATTGTTTAATTAAAAATTTTCGTGTCCAGTGGAATTTCACCTTTTTCCCCACCCCCACCCCTCCACCAAACTTTTCAGCCCCAATGAAAAGTTTGGTTTGGTCACTGGTATTTTTAGTCTGCAAGCTAGGTTCAGTCCCATTTTAGCGATGGCGGTGCTGGTAGTAGTAGCAGCAGTAGTTCTTCAGCATAGTTCTTTAATACTGTCTTCACGTTCTTTTTGAATTTGGTTTAGCCAGTGAGATTATGGGTTACAGAAAGAGTGATCTGTGCTGAGAAATCGGAGGTAGGAAGCTTGGCGTATTTTTGACGCTAGCACTGAGATGAAGAGGGATGAGGTGGATGAGCAGAGAGTATAAGACATAGGATTTACTTGTTTTTTTTTTGAGAAAGGGTGGTTTTAACCACTGGGAATCCTAGGATGCTAACTGTATTGGGCATAGTGACATCCTGAATTGAGGAAGTGTGGTTAGTGTTATTCTCTCTAATACCAGATTTTTTTTTCCCCTTTATTTATTTATTTATTTTATTAGGATTTGGGTGAAGATTTACAGAGTAAATTCACTTTTCATACAGCAGTTCACATATACTTTGTCTCATG
>NW_006921779.1:4663826-4667940 GCF_000298275.1 Orycteropus afer afer | reverse complement strand
TTGTTTTGATTTGCATCTCTCTAATAGCTAATGATCGTGAGCATTTCTTCATATGTTTGTTGGCCGCTTGAATATCCTCCTTGGTGAAGTGCTAATACTAGATTTTGATTGATTAGTTCACACACTCATTCTGTAAACACCTAAAGTTGATTGATTCAGCACAGTGCTTGAGGGCTACTGTGTACAGTGGGATGTGAGACAGATGGGTCCTTGCTTTTTGGGAATTTACAGTATAACAGTGACAGGGAGATAAGCAGCAATGGACTCGGAAAGACACTAAAAAAGGAGAGAGCTAAGGGTGGTCAGACAAGTTCTTTATGGGAAGCATGAGGAGCCAATTTTGTAGGGTGTTCAGGTGAGAGCATCCTGGGTGGAGCGAAGAGGAACAGCAAATGCAAACACTGAAGGATAGGGAGAATTTAGGGTTGTTCCAGAAGTGAAAGGAAGCCAAGTATTGGCTAATGGTTAGTGAGAAGGGTGAGTTGAAGAGGTAAATGGAGTTGTGATTGTTTGGGGAAACCATATAAAAAGTGGGAGAATGGGGTGTCACCATTTGATTTATATTTTAAATCACTTGCACAGAGGTTTGGAAAATGGATTGTGGGGAATATTAATTAAGAGGCTGTTGTACTTACAGTCTGGACTGGAGAGGGCAGTGGCCTGCATTAGACTGGTAGAGTAGACACGTAGTGATGTTGAAAAGCAGAGCGTTTGGAGAGTAAGTGGGATCAGTACTCTCTAATTATGGTCCACAGGCTCCAGGGGGCCTATGAACTCGTACAGTTTTTGTGAGAGGGGTGCATTTTCTCAAAGAAAGGGTCTTTACCTTTCATCATGTTCATTACAGTCTCAGAAAAATTTAAGAACCACTTATCTGGGGTCTATTAATGCAGGTTTGTAATATATGAAATAGTAATTGCCCAAAGCTTACCAGAATTCTAAGAGGCAAGTATAAGCTTTCTAAAACATTGACTTTCTTAGCCCTCCAAGGGAATTTCTATTCTTTTATTTTTTTTTTTTTGAAGGAGAAATATGAAAGTTAAATACTAGGGTAGAAATGGTCTTTTAGTTTCTTTCTGTCTAGAAGTGAGGGACTGATAATGCACAAATTTGTGGAAATTAGTGAGAACTGAGTTTCAAAAAAAAACCCCTATTAATGTTCTCTTCCACTAGGTTTTGTTTATGGTTCCTGTCTTGGTGGCTGAAATGGAGTGCCTTAGTGTGTGAAGAGTAAGATGATTTTCTTCTTACTGTCTTTGAACCACTAGAGGATTCGGAAAGAGATATTCTTATCTTTTGTAATGTATGTTAGACATACCACAATGCTAGATGATACTGTCATTTTGGAAGCGTACAACGTACTTTCTAGCCTGAAGGGCTGCTCTACCCCTGAAAGAACCATATATTTTTCTTTTTATAGCAGAACTTGAAGTCTGAAGGTACATACACTAAATCCAGTCTGTAGATGTGTTTAGTTTGGCCCATACTGTGTTGTAAATGTGAATTCTTTGTCAACATTTGAAAATGGAGATTTCATAGAAGAATGTGGATGCATGCTGCTCTTGAAAAATCAGACCTGGCAGCTGTAGGCCTGAATTTCTGCATTGTGGCAGCCATCTCTGTGGTTGTGCATGTCCTTTCCGGTTTACCACAGACCCCACCACAACCTGTCATATATCCCTGACCTGCGGCAGTTTATCATTTTACACCATTATGTTACTTGTCTGTAGTAGACATGTGGATTTGCTACCTCTGTTCTGGTTGTATGGTACAGGCCTCTGCTTCTATTACTCAAAGTTAATCTCCTGTTTTAACCGTAGCCATTTTTGTTTATCTTGGTGCCTTGTTTTTTCCTTTGTTTCTTCTAAAAAGAAATTTTAGGTAGTTTTGGAGGAGGGAAGTGAGTGTGTGTGTTTGTGTGTAAGTGGGCATGGAGAACCAAAATACTAAACTATTTTGTCTCCAGACTGAAGTTACCCGAGGACTTTGACACAGGCTAACCACATTGATTAGATTTCTGCCCATGCCTGTTAGCTGGCAGATGTGCAGGGTTCTCATTTTTGTTCTTCCTGGTTTGCTTTGTAGCATCTGGAATGTTGTAACTGCATAACTTGGCCAGTCTCAGAAGATAGAAGGCCAAGCAAAGATAAGTTGCTGAGTGTCTAAATAAAAGACTTTGGCTCTTGCTCTGGGGCATAAGAACCAGAGTTACTTAATTACTATTTATTAATAATATGCATCTTCATTGTTTTCAGCAGTTCTTTGTTATTTTTGAAGGGTTAATGATTTCATTTACTGTGAACTTTCTTTTTCTCTGTTTTAGTAAAAAGGGTAGCATAAACCAGGAATTGAGGAAGGAAGTCAAAGAGGTGAGACTGTTTTCTAAAGTTACTCAGATTTCTTTTTTTCAGGGCTTTTCTATTGCATCAGGGCTTTCCAGAAGATGGTCCCAGTTTTATCTGAAGGCTGTGTCCTAGGGTCTTGCCTAAAAGTGCCTTTGACTTCCAGTCTGTGGACTACATGAAAAGCTGAAAATGGAGAACGAGGAAGTCAGATACCAGAGTGGGGTTTCCCAATAGAAAAAAAAGAATTGGGTAAATTCTTAAATACAAGAAATTCTTGTTTCAGGCTAAAAATGTGATGCTTTACAAAGCCTTGCTTTGTTTGTATACTGTTAAGTTTTTACTGCTTAGCTATCAGAACTTTGAACAGCTTTAAGAAAAAAAAAAAGGACCAGTGAGTTATGGGATTTTTTTTTTTTTTTTACTGTACATGAGAACATTGTAAATTCTAAATGTGATGTATGTGAGATGTAATTAATTGTTTTTACAGTGTAGAGTTCAGGAAGCTTCTGATTTGTTCTTTCATCCCCTGGGCTGAAGGGGTGTGGGCAGATTTCATCAAGCAGCATAGTCTTCCTCTGTCCCTTTCCTAAAGTTGCTTAATGCCAATGTCATTAGCTTGCCTTTTAATAATAGCATTTGTGTTTTATTTGGTTGCTGAGCATAGCATTTTAAGCTCTCGGTAGAAACATACTAAAAATTTACTGTATGTAAATTTTTATGAAATAAAACCTGGAGTTAGCCTGGGGGATGGTTTGTGCAAGTCACCATGGTTAGTTGGCAAGTTAGTATGGAACCAAGCCAAAATACTTAAGTTTTTTAGTTCAGGCTTCTTTGTAGAACCTGATCTGCATTTTTAGAGATTATGCATATACCAATTGTGGTTTCTGTTTTTGGGAACTGATTACCTGTTCCAGGTACTACAACAGGATACCTGACAAGTATTTAAAAGAGATGTCCATGAGTATGTGCATATACATGGGGAACAGGGATGGAGAGGAGATTGAAACCCATAATCCTGAATGTCACAGCTGGGGCCAGACTAGTACAGCTCCTTGGGGTCTGATTCATACGAAATACCACCTTACTTCTTACCTAAAGTGGTAAAAATACCATTTTACTTTGCAAATCCTAAATTTTACAGAATCAGAATAGAAAGGACCTTTAAAAATTATGTAGTCTTCCCATTTTAAAGCTGAGAGTTTTTTTCTTTTTTTAAAACAATTTAGGAGTAGTAAACATAACTTGTTTAAAGCAATGATTTGACACTCGAAAGTATCAGAATACTACAGCTACATGATTTACAGGTTCTGTATTTAGTATGCTATGCTGGGCATGTAGATTTAGGGATAAAAACCAGATAATGCATAAGCATAGGCTTTCTGAAAATTGTCCTGTTTCTGAAAATGCTTTAGGGTAAGTTGTAGAAAAATATCTGTGTGTGACTTTCTGGAGTTACTCTTGATGGGTGAAAAAAATCAAAGGCTATTTGCCTATTTTAATTAAGTTGGATTTAATGTCTTTGGTTTCACAGCCAACCTCTTTGGCTTTGTCAGTGTTGATGTTCCTTGGTAGGCGTGAGTCAGTCACATAGCAAGATGTTCTGGGAGAGGCCTTCCTTGACTGCCCTATGTATAATAGTGCCCCCCCCCCCCCCAGTACACTTTGTTCCACCTTTGTTGTTGTTGTTTGCCATCGAGTCGGCCCCAACTCATAGCGACCCCTCCTTGGGTTTCCGAGGCAGTATCACTACGGAAGTAGGATTGCCCAAC
>NW_006921779.1:4659435-4663726 GCF_000298275.1 Orycteropus afer afer | reverse complement strand
ACCAGCCTTCTGGTTAGCAGTCAAGTGCCTTAGCCACTATGCTACCAGAGCTCCTTTGTTCCACCTTTAACCCTGCACTATTGCTACCTGATGATTATATTTTTATTTTTGATCTATTGTGTCTTACCCTTCACCTCTGGGGAGTAAAGCAGGGATTTATTTTGTTCATTGCTGAAGACATACTCTATCAAATAGAAGAGGCTCAGTAAATATTTATTAAAATACAGGAATACATGGAACCTACTGGGTGTGGCAGACTCTGGAAATGTTCTCACTGTGAAGTCCTGGTTTACTCATATTCTATCATGCCATTGGTTGAAAAGATGCTGGGGGGTGCCAGGGAGAGCAGATTGAAAGGGCGCAAGAGGGTACTTTCTGGAATGATGGAAATATTCTGTATTTTTATAGTGGTTGTGTTTACTTGGTATACTTTGTTAAAATTCATCAGACTGTATTCTTAAAATGTGTGCATCTTGTACATGAATTACACCTTAATAAAATTGAATTAAAAAGAGATTACATATTCCAGTCCCATTCCTTAAAGGTCATTGTGTAGAATTGCTGGTAATGCCAAATAGGTTTTGATAATGATTATTTTCATTGATTTTTTTAGTGAATTTGGCTAAATATACATTGGATAGATGTTTTTTAAAATACCCACTTGTATTTTAAAATACCTGTTGGTAGTGGGCAAGCTCCTCAGGTGCTGTTGAGGAAGAGAGGCTGAGCTGGCAGGTTTTCTGAGCTGCTCACCCCTATTTCAGTGAGCAGTTCTGCATTTGTATATTTATTCTTTGGAATTTTGCTTAACATTTCATTTTTAAAAAAGATAAAACCACCTCCACCCAGGTTGCGTGGTCCAGATCCAGAGCTTGTTAAACAAGGTGTAACCTATAAAAGTCTCAGTGGGGACAGGGAATTGTTTTCAGTTTCTCCCCCTGCTCAGAGACATACTAAGTGCTTGATGAAAAAATTCAGAATTACATACTTACGTAATGTTGAATGTAAAAATTTATTGTAATGCCATCTCTTTGGTCCAGTGTTAATAGTTTGGGTATATGGAAGAAGTTTCTATTATTTTGGTGTTATACATGTTATCATATGGTGTTATACATGTGAATTTTTCTTTTTTTCCTTTGATGCTGAGTGATGATACTTGAGAATAGTAAAAGTAGTAGGGCAGTAAGTGACCATATAGGAAGTAGGGATAAAGCTTTGGGATTTGTTGTGAAAGCTTAGTATTTAAAACATTGCTCCAGAAGGACTTAAGTTGCTAGAGTGTGTTGGTCCTGATAATCCTTGTTTTCCTGGAATATTTGGAAGATTATATGTTAATTCTTTGGTTAATTGTAAGTGCTTTGTTCATAGCATAGAACTTGTCTGTCCTCTTTATTTCTGTTTCAGGTTTATTAGTCACTTAGATGGGAGCTCTGGTAGCATAGTGGCTAAGACACTTGCCTGCTAACCAGACGCTGGCGGTTCAAACCCACCAGCCACTCCTCGGAAGGAAGGTTGGGCAATCCTACTTCCGTAGTGATACTGCCTCGGAAACCCAAGGAGGGGTCGCTATGAGTCGGAGCCGACTCGACAGCACATAACAACAACAACAACAGTCACTTAGATATGTTATTCCTGTATGTTTTATTTTCGAAAGTGTAAATTATTTCACCGTACAGTGAGCCAGAGATGATTTGAAGTTGTAGCATAGTGGCTAAGACAGTTGCCTGCTAACCAGACAGCTGGCGGTTCAAACCCACCAGCCACTCCTCGGAAGGAAGATGGGGCAATCTACTTCTGTAGTGGTACTGCCTTGGAAACCCAAGGAGGGGTCGCTATGAGTCAGGTTTGACTCGACGGCACATAACAACAACAACAACAACAATCAATTTGAATGGCAGTGTAGAGTAAGGAATACTTGATTGGTTTGTAGCTGTCCTTTTTTTTGCTGTGAACCTGCTTAGTGTTGGGGCATACAGATACAGTGAAAAATATATAGTGAAACCTGTGAGAGCTGGAATGTGCTTGAGATTGCCTTGTTTTTCCAGGTCTCACAAGTTTTTGCTTTTGATAGGGTGAAGCCTTACCACTTTGCTATTGCTTTTTTTTAGTGGGAAATGTTTGCATTTTCCTCCTCTGACAGGTTTCCACCTTAAGCAGGTTCCAGTTCTAGCATGTTACACTTTTTATTGTTGAAGAATTAATAGTTTGTGTCCCATTTTCAGCAAAATATTTTCAGCTGCAGTGTTCAGTTTGTAGGGCATGCACAGGGAGGCATAAGATCAAGATCTGTGGTATTTAAAGACCTTCGTTTTCTCAAATTAATGTGATGAGAAATGGAAGTTTGTTTCCTCATCAGAAGGGGTTTTTGGTGGTTGTTTTGTTGTTGTTTTCTTTTTCTAAACTGGGACTTTGGGGCAGGTTGTTAAATCTTTCTGGAAGAGTTTGTCCAGTTTCAAATGGAGATAGAAATCTCTACCTTCGGTAGGGTTTTTGTGATGGTTTGATGATTAGACCAGTGCCATACACATGATAAGAACTCAGCAAATTAATTTTATAATTGTTTATGGAAATTAGAGGGAGGTGGGCTTAAATCAGGGCACCAAACATTGTCCTCAAGATGATTGGATATTTTTGGGGTGAGCTGAAGCTTGGTTTATTGTTTTATCTATTTTGGGGCTGTGGTAGGCAAATTTGTTCCCACTAAATGTTATTTCAGCTGTTGTGACGATTTTATTGAATGTGGGTAAAACCTTTTAAAGACTTTTAGGCACCATTTCTAGACTTAGTCATGTAAATTGACCTTTAAGTCTATCAACGCTAAGGCCCGTGTATTTAAAAAGCTCTATTTGGATTTGGCCATTGAAAAATAAGTGAAATAATCTCAACAGATCATTCTTGTTGATGAACTCTTGGTTAAAAAGCAGTAGATCTGATAGCCATTTCTTTGTCATATCAAGAACTCCATCAATAAATACTAAATGATACACAGAGAGCTCTTGCAAATACTTTGCCAATACTTTGTCATGTCAGTTATGAGCATTTCTTTTTATTTTTGAAACAGCTCTTTGAAGATAGAAGCTTACTGACCTTTTTTTTTTAAACATGGTTATTAATCCATACTGCAAATTTCCTAATAAAAGCTAATACCTCCTCTCTGACCATTAATATATTAAAGAATTTGCATACATGAGTCGTGAATATAGATGAAATGTAAATTGTGTAGTTTCAAAATTGGCAACTAAATTGTTGGTCTGGTTATTAGGAAATTTAAGATTTTAGATGCCAGGCAAAAGTGTGCATAATCTGTTAACTTTGTGTAAAATAGGCTATTCCAGCTGGAATTTTGACCTTGTCCTCCTTGCGTGGTCTTATTCCAGTATCTAGTCTTACTGAGCTGCCACAAGAAATAGGAGGTACTTTCTGATGTGGAGAGGATCCTTGGTTTCCTTGTTGAATATTAAATTTCACTGTGACGCTGTAGGGATACCGTCTTTGTCTTCTGGATTATTCATCCTCATGTCTACTCCTTTTAGTGCATAGGAAACTCCTGCTCAGATCTAAATTGTGAGTCTGTGATACATCTCTTTAATGCTGATCTCCCATTTGAAAGCAGTGTGTATGAAAAACCCAGCTTTTCCTATAGAACTCTTGAAAAACACAGTTTCTTGTTGGAAGCATTCAGAAGTTACTCTTCCTTTACTACATTTGTTACAAAATATATGGCATACTTTATTTCCCTCTTACTAGTGTAGCCAGTTACTGAATATTGGATCTTATGTGGAGTTAGGCAAAATTGTGGGCATCTTACCTGATGCGTCCTTTCCCTTGTTCAAATAACTGTGTCTCGGCTTGGTGTTTTCAAGGTGATTCTGGAAATGGAAATATCTTTTAAGGATTTGACATACTGCATGTAAATGTAAGCATGTTGCTGTAGTAGGGAAAGTCTCAGTGAAGTTTGAAACAAGCCTTGATTAACTGCTGAAAACAATTTGGAGAAATAAAATTCTCATTTTTTAGTCTATCCATTGTTATCACTGTCTTCTTGTTTTTGTTTTTCAAACTGCCTTTTTTTTTTTTTACAAAGTGTGAGTGACACCAATTTTTTTTTTTTTTTTAATTGTGATTTGGGTGAAGATTTACAGAGCAAATTCACTTTTCATACAGCAGTTAATATATACCTTGTCTCATGTCACTGACCACAGTTTACCACAATGCAACAGCTCCCCTCCCACTTCCTCCCCATAGTTACCTCTTCCCAGTGTCCATCCCTCCATACACTCCTGCCCCCTGA
>NW_006921779.1:4629996-4640107 GCF_000298275.1 Orycteropus afer afer | reverse complement strand
AGGTTCAACTACTCGGTCCCTCTGGGTAGCTGGCTGTGACCAAGAAGTGACTACAACCTTGTCCCTTGTCAGCTCTACTATATACCTGGGAATTCAGATCATACAGTACATTTATAGGACCATTGTCTGCCAATCCTATACATGGTTTTGGGTACACTCCCCGCTTCATAGACATATCTACTAGTTTAGTCTATCCACCCATCTATCCACCCATATACCAATGTTTGCCTTCACTGACGATGCAATATTGTATGTGCAGAAGGGTTCATCTTTGTTGTCTGTACCTCCCAGGTACCTCTCTGTGTCTTTCTTTTCCTCACTGCCACCATCCTGATCACTCACACTGGGTACATTGCCCTTCTCTTCACCCAAATCAATACGTATCTCTACCTATCTAACAGTGTTTCCTCCCCTCCCCTTCCAGCCCTGGTAACCAACAAAGAAAATTTCCTTCCATAGATAAATCTTGACTTGACTTTTACGATAACAGACTAATAAAATATTTGTCCTGTGATTGACTTATTTCACTCAGCATAATGTCCTCCAAGTTCATCCACATTATGTGGTATTTTGCAGATTCTACATTATTCTTTAGGGTTGCAGAGTATTCCATTGTGTGTATGTACCAAAGTTTGATGGACACCAAGGTTGTTTCCATCTTTTGGCTATTGTAAATAGTGCTGCGATGAACATGGGTGTGCATATGTCTGTTCTTGCCATGGCTCTCACTTCTTTAGGATATATATCTAGTAATGGAATGGCTAGGAGGCTCTGGTAGCATAGTGCCTAAGGCACTTGACTGCTAACCAGAAGGCTGGTTGTTCAAACCCACCAGCCACTCCTCGGAAGAAAGGTTGGGCAATCTACTTCGGTAGTGATACTGCCTTGGCAACCCAAGGAGGGGTCACTATGAGTCGGGTCTGACTCAGCGGCACATAACAACAACAATGGAATGGCTGGGTCAAATAGTATTTCTAATTCCAACTTCTGAAGGAATCGCCATACTGCTTTCCACAATAGTTGTACCATTTTACAGTCCCACCAGCAGTGTATGAGAGTCCCAATCTCTCCACATCCTTGCCAGCATTTGTTATTTTCTGTCTTGTTGAACTTTTCTACTAGTGCTGGGGCAAGATGGTATCTCATTGTTGTTTTGATTTGCATCTCTCTAATGGCTAATGATCATGAGCATTTCTTCATATGTTTGTTGGCTGCCTGAATATCCTCCTTGGTGAAGTGTCTATTCATGTCTTCTGCCCGTTTTTAAATTAGGTTATTTGTGTTTTTGTAAACTACATTTTACGGATGATAAAACTGAAAGTTATATAATATTACACCCACACGGTGCTGAAAGTTGCACAGTAGTGGTGTCAGGACTCTTAACCAAGTCATTCATTTGTTTGCAAAGCCCTCGCCCTTAACCATTTTGCCTGCTTTCAGCATATGCTCATGTATGCTTATCCTTCGATGTGGGGATATTTCTTTGACATGACCATATAGCATTGCTTTATAAGTTCTATTTCAGTCTTTCATAGTTGTTTGTAAAAAATATAAATCAATGTATGTGGTCAAAAGGCTTGTGAGATTCACAGGAATGCTTTTACTTTTCTGTTAGTATCATATGGGAATTGCATTTATTATTTTCCCCTCTGGAGAGGAACTGGTTCTTTCCCTCTTCTTCATTGCTGAGGCTAGTCAAAAGTTGGTGCATAGCATATGTGTACAAGGCAGTTTCAGACTTCGCTCTCGTGAGCTTTCATTTCCACTGCCATTGGTGTCAGGTGTTTTGGATACTTCGTGCTGCTCTAACAGAAAACACCACAAATGGATGACTTTAACAAACAGGAGTTTATTCTCTTGGAGTTTTGGAGGCTTGAAGTCTGAGTTCAAAGTGCCAGGCTTTAGGGCTGGATGAAAGCCCTTTGACCTTGAGCTTCAGCTCTGCCTCTTGCTCCTGGCCCACTGAAGCTGGAAGCTTTCTTCACTCAGGCAGCTGCTAGCTGCTGAGGCTGACAAACCCAAGGTTGACAGATAAAAAGGCACAGTCCCAGTATTACCAAACCACATGGCAGGCCATTGATTCAAATTCATTAAAAGTCCCAAGAACAGCAGACAATATGACAGGCTGCTGAATAATGACTGGGCTACATGGAGGAGTCAAGCATGCCAGAAGTTGCAGTCCATTCCCAAAGCTGCTCTTTATATACTGGAAGCAGACCACATCCCTAAGGCAGCTACTCAGCTGCTCACAGCAGATCCACTATGTAGTTGATTACCAGTCTAACCATGGGTGATAACTACATCCAGTTGTCCAACCACTCAAAACCAGGCCCAGCCAAGTTGACACGTAACCTTAACTGCCACATCGGGAATCCCACTGTTTTTGTTACTACCTTTCCACATTTTACTTGTTCTTGAAGAGCCAGCTCAAATACCAACTTTTCCTCCTTGAAGCCAGCTTTGTACCTTTAGCAGTAAATGATCTTTGCCACTGTACCTCTCTGGCACTCAATTCTGGTATGTATCATATGGATCTGTGTGTATAACACTTTGTCTCCTGACTTTACACATAAACTCCTTAAAGGCTAGGATAATGGGAACGTGTTAAATGGTGTGGTTCCAAAGTCACTTGGACTAGTTAAGCTTTGTTTTTTCTTGGCATTTGAGGCATACTGTATTCTGGTCCTACCCTTAGTAAATGTGATGCTTCTGCTTCTGTGTAACTGTTCTTTAGCTCTTGAATGGTTGCGTTTGCTTTTCCAGGTAAGATTTTTGCTCACCCTTCAGGACCTTGATCAAGTGTCCACTCTCTCACTAAGAACTCCCTTCAGAGTTTCTACAGTACTGCCACATCTCTTACGTTGTCAGTGTCTTTTAAAAATGTTATGTACATTCTTGCGGATATTTATTTTAGAATCTTTAGAAAACAGGAACAGCTATTCCTGATAAGACAACTGAATAGCTACTAATGTGCAAAGCACCATGTGGTTGGTTATATGTTCCCAAATAACAAATTTATTATGGTCTTTGGGAACTGAAAGTTAGAGAAATGGAGGATAGAAATTAGAAAGAAGACCTTCTTGGAGTTTGAAAATTCACAAGCTAGTTAAAAAGAACTAATCGTTTGTTCATTCAGAAACATATGGTGATTCCCATACTGTATCTGGGCATTAGGGATACAAAAAGGAATTTGATCTGGTACCTGCCATTTAATCTTTTAATATTTAATAATTTAATATTTCATTAGTAATTTTCATGGAAATAGAGGCTTAGGTGGTAAGGAAATAATGGTAGCTTATGAAAGTTTTGTCCTGTGATAAAATTGTGATAGATTCTGGGAAAGTAGTTGTAGTGATTTCTTGACAGTTTAGTCAGTCTGCTAGATAGGAGGGAGAACTCAGAAGGGAGTGTTATGTTGCCCTGAGGCACCTCTTTGTAATCTTAGAGCATGATTTTTAAAACTAGTTCAGGTAGAAACTTTCAGGTGCACAGATCCAACGTTTGATCTTCCTCTACCTTGTAAATAGAGTATCTGAGGCACAGGATAGTTGAGTTGTTTAGGGGGCACATACATTCAACCTGGAATGAGTCTTGGCAGAGCATACTGCTTCTTTAAGTTATGACAGTGTAATTAGTGTTTCATATTTTGAGTGTGCCATAAAGCAAATTCTGAATTCTCAGGAGAGAAGGTAATTTTTTAATGATCTTGTGACTGGATTCTTCACATTTGACTTTGGTCACATTAATAGTAATATTTATTGAATGCTTACAGTGGGTAAGCACTGTTTCAAAAACTTAACACATGTAGTAATCTACTCAATTTTTATAGCAGTTCTCTGAAGTAGGAACTGTTCTTTCAGTTTTACAGATGAGTAAATAGAGCAAACAGTAACTAACTCACTCATAGGCGTCACAACTACTAGTTGGTGGAACTGGGATTCTAACCTCAGCAGTCTGGCTTTAGAGCAAGTGCTTTTACTTTTTATTGGGCTAGTGCTTTGGAAATTGCTTTGGAATGATTACTAATTTTTATTTGTCTTACTGTAAGTAGTTGAGCATGAAGGTTGTGTGTGTGTGTAAATGATAGTTTATACTATTTGAGATTTGTGAAGTTTTGAACATTACTGTTCATTAAGGCTTTATTTGTGTTTGGCCATTTGCTCTAAAATACCTTTGTTAGGCAGATTAAGTAGAACAGGGTTTGGCCAGATAGCAAATATTTTTCAGCTTTCTGTGCCAAGAGGCAAAATTGAGGCTATTATTTAGGTCCTTACATATAACAGGAAGGAGCTCTGATGGTGCAGTGGCTAAAGCATTTGGCTGCTATCTAGAACGTCAGCAATTTGGCCCCACCAGCTGTTCTGGAAGAAAGATGAGGCAATCTGCTTCCATGAAGATTTATAGCTTTTGAAAGTGTGGGGCAGTTCTACTCTTGTTTATTAAGGTCTTGATGGCAGTGGGTTTGGTTTTTGGTGTATAACAAGAGAAAACAAATTTCCATAGTTTCTTTCATTGATGGAATTCAAATATAATAATAGTTGAATACAGTTTTTGTAATACAGGTCTACTAGTGAGAAGAATGGAATGTGTAAATGTTTACCTGTCGGTGCGGATCAGTTGTGAGATTTTACATATTTTGTCTTTGAAAATGTCTTTTCATACAGATAAATACTATCAAGTAATATTAATCCAGGAACATAAGATTTTTGTCTTTAAATTTTATTTTGCTGTTGAGAATATACACAGCAAAACAAACCCATTCAGGTTTCTACACATACAATCAATGTGACATTGATTGCATTTTTCAAGTTGTGCAACCATTCACACTTTCCTTTTCTGAGTTGTTCTTCCCTCACTAACATAAACTCACTGCTTCTTGAGTTTCCTATCTAATCTTTAAAGTTACTATTGTCAATTTGATCCCATGTAGATAGTTTTTAAAGATACATAATGCTTAAGGCAGACCTTTTTTTTTTTAATTGTGATTTGGGTGAAAGTTTATAGAGCAAATTCATTTTCCATACACATTTTGTTTCATGACATTGACTAAGGCAGACTTTTTTTCGCTAGTTAAGCTAAGCTATTGTTTGGTTTTATGATGACATCAGGGGATATTTTTGGTTAGAAGGTAGAGTCCATGAGAATTTAAAATTCCGTTCTGCTTTTCCCCCCTTTTGATCTGAATTCTTCCATGGAATCTTAGATCAAAATGTTCACTAATGGTAGCTGGGCTACCATCAGTTCTTCTGATCTCATGACAAATGGAGGCAATTAGCCACATGTTCCATGTCCTCCTCCTATTCCTGACTCTCCTTCCTCTGTTGTTCCATGTAAATAGAGACCAGTCAATGTGCTTTGATGGCTGGTTGCAAGCTTTTGAGACCCCAGGCACTACACAGAGAACTAGGAGATAGAACAGAAGTACTGAACACATGTCCCATGAAACCATGACCTTAAACCTTCAAACCAAGGAACTGAATTCCATGAAGTATTTGCTTATACATAAGCAGCTTCAGCAGCTACTCCCCCCCCCCCAAGTTATTGTAACATAGATGTGTGTATGTAAAATATTTCATTGTTGTTTGGGTGGAAGTTCACAGAGCTCATTAGTTTCCCATTCAACAGTTATACACATTTTACTTCATGAGATTAGCTACAGTTCTCTCAGTATAACTTTTCCCACTTCTTTCCTGGGTTCCCTGTTTCCATTCACCCAGTTTTCCTTCCCCTTCCTGAGTTCTGAACTTTGTTTTTGGGCACAAAAACAAAGTTTTGATGCCCTTTTGGTCTCTTATGATTGAGTGTTCCCAAGGAGCATGTTCCTCACAGGTGTTACTATTTACTTCATAGGCCACTGTGTGTATCCTTTGACTGAAAGATGATCTCCGGGATTAGGTTTTGAAGGATGTCTAAGGACCATAGTCTTGGGGATTCCACCAGTCTCTGCCAGATAAATAAATCTGGTCTTGTTTTTTAAACTTTTATTGTGATTTGGGTGAAATATTAGGAAGTAGATTCCTGTTACATTCCCCACAGTGTACAGCTCTTGCTTCCTCCCTGTGCTTACCCTTTCCCTGTGTCCTTGCCTATGCATTCCTGCCTTCCTACATTTCTCCTTGTGCACATGCTGCCCTTCTGATCTCCCATGGTTGTTCTGAGGTGTGCATCTCCCTAGTATAGGTAGGTGTTCAGCTCATAGGCCTGTATATTGTTTGGCTAAGAGCTAAGCCACAGGAGTGAGTTTAATTCCAGGCCCAAAGGGTAACTTGGGGTTATAGTCCCAGGGTAGTCTTTTTTGATTTTGAATTTCGTTCTACATCTTCTCCCATTCTGTCCAGGACCTTTTATTGTGATCCTAATCAGAATGATTATGCCAAAAGAGCATGGAGGCATCATCTGACCTCCTCTAACTTCATAAGGGGAAGGAGGATCAAGATCATTAATAACCCAAGGCTGATTTCATATGAGGCAGAGGTCAGACATGCCACCAACCTCCAACCATTTTACCAATTCTGATACCAACCGTCCATCCCACGGCACTTTCTACTTCTCTGCTGGGTTTGATAATCCATTGCAATGGCTACACAGAACTCAAAAGACAGTACTCATGATTATGGGCTTTATTAGGGAGGGAACAGATTAAGAAACAACTCAGGTACAGTTTTTCAATTAGGACAGCTTGTTCTCAGCTGTGCCATAGGCATACTTCTGTCTGGCCTGACCTTCTGCTGTGCTTGGGCAAGAATTACAAAGCTCTGTTATCTCTGCTCATCCAGTAGGTGCCCAGAGAGGCACCCCATTTGCCAGCAAGCCTCCTGCCCAAAGGCATGCACTTTCTATCGCTCAGTGGCCTGGGCAGCCTGTTCTGTCTTATGCTGATCTCTTGGTTCTGCTGTCTCTGCTGCTGCCATTTCTCTGCCACTGCTTTTCGCCAACAACAACAGCCACAAGCACATGGATCTTAGGTCCAAGGACCCGATGCACTCTTGTTTCTTCTTTCTTGATAGTAGTGAGATTTCCCTCTTCTGCCTCCAGGGTGGCTCATTTTGAGCCTAGCAGGATGACAAAACCGACCAATCCCCATGTTAGGATTCCACATACCTTTTTTATATGGTCCTACCCACAAAAGAATGCCATGTACCTTATTTACATTATTGACAAGCTGTTCAGTCCCCTTGGTGGGCCATAAGCACCTCACATTTGCATAGTCCCACCCAGGCATCTGGTGGGAGTCACAAAGAGCATGGCTAGAGGAGCCATACTAAGTAATTCATGGCCCGCAGGTCAGTAGTGGTAGCCGAGCACCATCTAGTTCTTCTGGTCTCAGGCTAGTAGAGGTTGTGGTCCATTCATCCTTTGGACCGAATGTTTCCTTAGGTCTTTGATTTTCATCACTCTTTTTTGCTCTCGATAGGAAGAGATAAGTAGTTATATTTTAAATGGCTGCTTGTGAACTTTTAAGTTTTTCTATTTGGCAAGGTGTAGGATGTAGAACATTATTTTTATGGATTGTATCATGCTAGTTGACCTAGATGTCCCCTGAGACTATGGTCTGGTCCGGAGCTCTCAAGCCCAGTGACTCAGTCCCTTAAAGTGTATGGTTATGGCTAAGAAGTTTGCATAATTTTGCTTCTTGTATATTCTTCCATATACTTGGATATATTTGCAGCATATACAAATGTGTAGAAATATCCTCTGCCAAGCCTGTGTATGTACATACGATTTTAATGGAGCATATTCATCACTTGGAAGGCATTTGTAGAAGTGTTAGATTCTTTTCTTGATATTTGCCTTTTAGCAAGCCATTCATTCATTACGTTGCAGATTAATCACTTCCAGTTGGAAATTGAAAACTCTGGTTGTGCAATTAAATGGGTTTTGAAATAAGGAGATTGCATTGAGGTAGGAAAAATGAGTGGAAATGGAGAGCTTGCTCCTTGTTTTTCCTTTTGACAGCACAGTAATTTATAAATAAAGTAGCTTGACACTTTTTGATTCAAGCAATGTTCAAATTTCTCATAAGTTTCTCATATTAGTGCTATTTTGCAGTGTAATTTTAGGTTGAATTCATTAAGAAACATCAATTGTGATGATTAAAAGCCAGCTTCCAAAGCCATTCATATTCAGTAATAGTGATAAATAATGGTTCTTCTTGTTCAGAAAAATTTCATTCTCAACCCTGACCTCAGAAAAGTGCTGTATGGTAGGGCAAAACTGAGGATGGTGAAGTCAAAAAGAGTGACTATAAACATTTCTGTGTTTATCCATCTCTGTATTGAGCTAAATGAGTTCATACTGTATTTTCAAATTTAGTATACATGGATTAATTTAACTTTCCTTTCTTGCTTGTTAAAACCTCCCATACCGTAAGTGAGAAACCTTGGTCCTACTATCTGTTAACCATTTACTTGTTAATTCCACTGTTGTTGTTGTTTGCCTGCCAGCGGTCGTCCTGTCCTCAACTCCTGGCAACCCCTCCTTGGAAACCCTCCTTGGGTTTCCGAGGCAGTTATCACTACGGAAGGAGGATTGCCCAACCTTCCTTCCGAGGAGTGGCTGGTGGGTTTGAACCGCCAACTGTACAATGTATTATAGTGGTTTCAGAGTTGTTAACATATTACCCCCTTCGGAAACTACTTACGTGCAATTCATTTTGTCTTTAGTTTTCCAGACTCCTTCATTTCCAAAGTTAGTTAAGTCAATACCTTTTCCCTCCCACCTGCTTTTTTTTTTTTTTTTTTGATGTTGCTTCCATTGTCTTCCCTTCTTCCCAGAAATTGTGCTTGCTGAAAAGCTAATCGTCTTTTTTTCTTTTTTAATTTTTATTGTGATTTGGGGTGAAAGTTTATAGAGCAAATTCATTTTCCATATAGCAGTTTATAGACATTTTATTTAGTGACATTGACTACAGTTCTCCACAATATAACAGCTCTCTTCCCACTTCCTCCCCATAGTTACTCTTCCCTGTGTCCTTCTTTCCCATGTACTCCTGTGCCCCATCTGTCTCCCTGTGCAAACACTGCCCTTTTGTTCTCCCATGATTGATCTCTCCAAAGAGTGTATCTGCCTGATGTAAGTGTTTACCCCATATACCTGTCTGTTGTTTGGCTGGAAGCCATGGGAGTGAGTTTAGTTCCAGACTTGAAGGGTGGCTAAGGACTATTAGCCTCAGGGGTCTCACTAGGCTCTATCAGACCAGCAAACCTGGTCTTTTTTTTTTTTTTTAATGATTTTGAGTTTTGTTCCACATTGTTTTCTCTCTCTATCCAGAATCTCCTGCACTGATTCCCCTCTGAATGATAGACAGTGGTAGCCACGCACCATCTAGACAGGATAATAGTCTTAAGTTCATTTTTCCTGGACACATCTTTAGCTACTGCAGTCAAGCATAACTTAATTAACTCACCATTAGTAAATGGCTTTCCTTGCTTCACTGACAGATGAGCTACTCAGAAACTTACCTTGGTTGTTGCCTCATTTTTATTTTTGTAAAGAATTTTTGCTATGGCTAGATTCTGTTTTTTAAATGGTCTAGTTTTTCTGACAGTTGCTCTCCTGTGATTTGGGATGAATGTGCTGAGTGCTAAGTTTGGTAATGTCAGCATATATTGTATTCTTAGCACAGCTCTGGTGTCATTTCATAATAAACACAAGACTTTACCATCTGATTTGATAACAAAAAATAATACTCACTGTGTCTTCAAAGGGTAATACTCAAGTCTACTTTGTTTTGAAGTGATGAGTATGCATTGGTAATTTTAAAATTCTAATGCCCAAGGAGGGGTCGCTATGAGTCAGTTCCGACTCGACGGCACATAACAACAACAATGAAATGTGTGTGATATGGCTATATGCATGACACTCAAACGCTACTGATTATAACTTTGTTGTTGCGGTTGGTAGTGTGTTGAGCAGCTGTGCAAAGCAGTGAAGACACTGGATACAGTTCTGTCGCAGCTGCTCACTTCTGCTTTTGTAGTGTGAAAGTCGTCATATAAACAAACGAACGTGTTGTATCCCAAGAAAACTATTTGTGGATGCTGAAATTTGAATGTCATACAATTTTAATGTATTGTGAAATACTCTCTCTTTTTTTTTTTTTTTTTTTTTT
>NW_006921779.1:4624180-4626615 GCF_000298275.1 Orycteropus afer afer | reverse complement strand
CTCAAGAGGAATGGTTTCAGTCTCTCTCCATTGAGGGTAATATTGGCTGTTGGTTTTGCATAAATGCCTTTTATTATGTTGAGGAATGTCCCTTCCATTCCTATTTTGCTGAGAGTTTTTATCAGAAACGGGTGTTGGATTTTATCAAATGCCTTTTCTGCATCAATTGATGAAATACTCTCTTTTGATTCACCTCTCCTCCCTCAATTATTTAAAGATGTTAAAACCATTCTTAATGAATAGGCTATACAAAAACAAGTAGTAGTCTGAATTTGGGCTATGTGCCATAGATTGCTGACATTCAGTGTGGAAGGCCCTATATACTTGACCCATTTGGAAGTGTGTGTCTTTCTCTCCATAACGATTTGTAGTAATTTCACTAGTCTTTTGTTCAGTATAACTTTCTGCTGATAAGATGGAAACTACTTTGTGCACAGGTTGCACTATTTTCTGTGGTAAAACACTAAAGGTTTATTTGTTGAACTGTTCTGCCATCGTAATCTTACCAGTTCTCAGTGTTTTTTTCAGTAGGGGAATGAGTGAGATGAAATTTTATTATTTATTGGCTTCTTTTGAGTTAACATGAATAGAAGATGCTGTCCTCATTTGCCCACTTTCATTGGCATCATCATGCTTCTGAAGCTAGAACACATTGGTCCTCCAAGTATTATATAAACAAGTTTTGTCCTGGTGATTTAAAAGACTAGCTTTGACCCTGGGTTCGTTCACAGGAGTGGGTAAGGTCACCCTTTTGTTTCCCCTTATGTTTTATATCTTTCAATAAAAAGATGTTCAGAGGTTCTTGAGGTCAGATAAAAAAAAAAATTCACTCGTTTCACTATCAAAAAAAAAAAAACAACCAACCCATCACCATCGAGTCAGTTGTGACTTACAGCAATCCTATAGGACAGAGTAGAACTGCCTCATAGAGTTTCCAAGGCTGTAACTTTATGGAAGTGGACTGCCACATCTTTATCCCGTGGAGCAGCCGATGGGTTTGAACTGCCAACCTTTTAGTTACTACAGAAGATAGAAGTGTTATAGTCTTAGAATATTAGTGTTCACCCTTTGTTTGCATTAAGGAATTATACTGTTATTTAAGGTCTAGTAGTATAGAACAAAAAAAACTAAACTCACTGCTATCGAGTCAGATCCGACTCATAGTGCCCTTTCCTTGGGTTTCCAAGGCGGTATCACTACAGAAGTGGATTGCCCAACCTTCCTTCCGAGGAGTGGCTCATGGGTTTGAACCACCAGCCTTCTGGTTAGCAGTCAAATGCCTTATGCACTATGCCACTAGAGCTCCCAGTAGTATAGGATCACTGTGAATTGGAATTGACTCGTTGGCATTGGGTTTGGTTAGGTTGGCTTGGTATGTAAAACAGGAGCTCTTGTAGTACAAATGATTAAGTGTTCTGCTGCTAACCAAAATGTTGGCAGTTTGAACCCACCTAGCAACTCTGCAGGAGAAAGACCTGGTGATCGGCTTCTGTCAAGATTACAGTCAGGAAAACCTGTGGCAGTTCTACTCTGTCACATGAGGTCGCTCTGAGTTGGAATCGACTCAGTGGCACCTAACAACAGCACAGTTAACCCTCGAACAGCATAGGTTTTAACTGCATGGGTCCACTTATACGCAGAGATTTTCCATGATAAGGATCTTAGAAAAAAGTCAAGCACTAGTAGACACCGTACCAGAGGAATCAACAGGAGATGACTTGATATAGATCAGTGCTTTTGAACCAATGCCAGACGATAAGGAAGAGGGTGTAGAAGAAGCAGTGCCAGAGACCAAATTGACATTACAGAGTATGGCATAAGTGTGCTTTCTGTTCCTTTATGACGTGGATCCTTCTAAGACACAGGCAGTAGCTTCTATGAAACTAAAAGCAAACTGTGGAAGAAGGATTGGTATTGTATAGAAACATTTTTAGAGAAATGAAAAAGCAAAAAAATAAGACAGAAATTATAATGTATTTCTTTAAAGTTATGCCAAGTGTGCCTGCCTCTCCCTTCCACCACCTCCACCTCTTCCACTTCTACCACCCCTGAGACAGCATGAGTAACCCCTCTTCTTCCCCCTCCTCCTCAGCATACTCAACCCTAAGACGAGGATGAAGATCTTTATGATGATCCATTTCCACTTACTGAATAGTGAATAATCATCATACCATATAGTTAATAAACTTCACTGCTGTGTATGTATGTCTTCATGTGAGAATCTAACATCTGTATGTTAAGAACTATGTTGACTGTGTTAGTAAGGCATCAGGGCAACAGATGGCTGTTGGTAGTTAAGTTTTTCTTTTCATTGTGATTTGGGTGAAAATTTAAAAAGTAAATGCTCTCTTAAATGCATTTTATTGAAGTATAATTTATGTACAGTGAAATATACAAAACTAAAGTGACATGGGTCAGTGTTTTTTTTTTTTTTT
>NW_006921779.1:4605720-4623516 GCF_000298275.1 Orycteropus afer afer | reverse complement strand
TACTTTGGATACTTCCATAGCTGGGTTGGTTTCTGGGTTATATCATCATGTGTGTTAATGGTCATTTGTTGTTGGCTGTTGTTGCTTCTTTGTCCGAAGGACTCCCTTTAGCATCTCTTGTAAGGTTAGTCTGGTTTTAACAAATTCCTTTAATTTCTGCTTATCTGGAAATGTCTTAATTTCATCATCATATTTGAGGGACAGTTTTGATGGGTACATAATTCTTGGTTGGAAATTTTTCTCTTTCAGGGTTTTATATATACTATCCCATTGTCTTTTCACCTGCATAGTTTCTATTGAGAAATCCGAGCTTAGTCTTACTGGTTGCCCCTTGTAGGTAACTTTTCATTTTTCCCATGCTGCTCTCATGATTCTTTGTCTTTGGTTTTGGTAAGTTTGATGATGATGATATGTCTTGGTGATTTTCTTTTGGGGTCTATCCTGTTGGAGTTCACTGGACTTCCTGAATGGATGTATTCTCATCTTTTATCATACCAGGAACATTCTCTTCCAACAAATCTCTGACAATTTTCTCTGTAGTTTTGTCTTTTCTTGTTCTGGATTCTGATTACACGTAGGTTATTCCTTTTGATGGAATCCCATATGAACCTTAGGCTTTCTTCATTGGTTTTGATCTTTTTTCTGATTTATCTCTTTCCCTCACCAACTGTCTCTTTCCGGTTGTCGGCCTCTTGTATGTCCCTGCCGACCTTTGTGCCTAAGAGCCTATTCTTAGGTCCCTGGAATCCGAATGAAAATGCTATCACTTTAAAATCCAAAATGGCCACCACTTGTAAATATTAAAAATGGCTGCCACTTGTGAATAGTCAAAATGGCTGTGCCCTCCAGACAGTGGAAAGTCAACAGCTCAGGTTGTCTCCCTCTTTGTTTCCTTTCCTAGTCACAGGCCACCGGTGCAGTTGTCCCTGTAGCCGTTGGCTGATCTTTAGGTCAATTCTAAGGTCTCAGTACCACTTGGAAATATTCAGGCTGGTGGTCCTGTTAGAGTAGCTGATAGTCCACAGCTCCGATTGTCTCTGTGCTCACTGTTTTTGTTCAGGTTTTTCCACTTGTTGTTGTTATGTGCCGTCAAGTCAAACCCGACTCATAGCGACCCCTCCTTGGGTTTCCAAGGCAGTATCACTACGGAAGTAGGATTGCCCAACCTTCCTTCAGAGGAGTGGCTGGTTTTTCCACTAGTTGGTGCCTTATCCACTAATGTATAGTTCCTTTCAAAGTTCAGGGCTTCAAGATTATCTTCTGTATCCCTGTCAGTTGGTTTTTCTTTTCTTTGTTGAAGAAGGTCTGTGTTGCTGGTCTGCCTAGTCCTCCATCTTACCAGAAGTCGCAAATTCATTTTCTATTCAATAGTTCATAACCATTTTGTTTCATGACATTGATTGCAACCCCCACAGTGTAACAGGTCTCTTCCTGCTTCCTTCCTGTGGTTGGTTACCTTCTCCTTGTGTCCTTCTTAGGTATTCCTGCCCTCTGAGCTGTCTCGTGAAAATGCTGCCTTTCTGATCCGTCATGGTTGATTGTTTTATGGTTTGTATCTGCTTAGTAAAATGTTCACCCTATGTGTCTGTCTGTTGTTTGGCTGGAAGCCTTAGGAGTAATTTCGGTTCTAGGCCTACAGGGTGACTAGGGGCCATAGTCTTAGGGGTTTCACCAGGCTTTGTCAGACCAGTAAGCCTAACCTTCTTTTTTTTTAATGATTGTGAGTTTTGTTCCACATTTATCTCCCACTCTCTCCGGGATCTCCTGCACTATCCCTTTCCAAGTGGCCGACTGGTTGCGGGGCACTATCTAGTTCTGGTTTCATGGTCCTATAGGTTGGGGTTCGCATGGTCCTCTAGTCCCTTGGACTAACTGCTTCCATGCATCTTTGCTTTTCTTCATTCTTTGCCCTGATGAGGATGTAATTATGATGTTTCACCTCATAGGCCTGTGTATTGTTTGACTGGAAGTTAAGCAATGAGAGTGAGTTGAGTTCCAGGTCCAAATGGTGATTTGGGATCATAATCTTGGGGATTTCACTAGAATCCATAAGACCAGTAAGCCTGGTCTTTATGCTTTTGAGTTTTGTTCCTCATTTTTCTCTTACTCTCTCCAGGGTTCCCTACGTTGATCCATTTCCAAGTGGTTGACAGTGGTAGTTGGGCACCATATAGTTCTGGTCTAGGGTCATGTAGGTTGAGATTGACGTGGTCCGCTAGTCTCTTGAGCTAACTGTTTCCATACATCTTTGATTTTCTTCACTCTTTGCTCTGGACCCAGACAGACCAATTGTTCCATCTTAGATGAGTAGTTAAGTTTTGGGGGAGTCAAAAGTTATATGTGGATTTTCAACTGTGTGTGGGGCCAGTGCCCCAACTCTGTCATTCAAAGGTGTAAACTGTATGGAACATGGGTATGTTCCAAGCTTCTACTCTGGTCTAAGCTACTGTTGTGTTTTACCTGGATTGTTGTAGATAGTATCTATCAGTTACTCTCCATTCAACAGCCAGAATCATCTAGGAAAACATAATTATGGGCATGTTATTACCCTGTTCAAAAACTCTATTGACTGCTCATATTACCCACAGTAAAAGCAAAGTTCTAACAATGGCTTGCAAGGCCCTGTCTGTTCACCCACATCTTTGATGTGAACAACTCTCTGCTCTTGCTCCCTTAGAACTTTTTGCTTTGCAACCACTCTATTTTTTTCCCTCACTTCCTCAGGCATGCCAAGCATGTTCCCTCTCCAGGGTCTTTCCTCTTGCTGTCCCTCTACTTGTATCCTTCTGCCCTCAGATACATGCACAACATGCGCTTTCTCTTTAGGTCTCTGCTCATATGTCTTGAGAGAAGCCTTCCCTGGCTGCTTTATATAAAATTGTAACTCTTAGTCCCTCATGCCCCTCCTATCCACTCCCTAGAATGTAATCTCCAGAAAGGAAGGGACTTTTTAACTGATGAATCTCCGTTGCCCAGAATGCTGCCTGGCATATAGTAGGTGCTTAATAAATGTTTTTCTTGAGTAAATGAATAGTTAGTAATATGTAGAAAAGAAAGGAAAAAGTATGTTGTCTCGTCCAGAGCAAAGAGGAATTAAGAAAACCAAAGAGTCATGGAAACAATTAGTCCTAGCAACTGGTACACCATGCGATCCACAGCCTATGTGACTATGAGACCAGAAGAACTAGATGGTGTTTGGCTACCGCTGTCAACCACTCGGAGGCGGAGCTATGTAGGAGATCCTGGATAGAGTGAGAGAACAATGTGGAACAAAACTCAAAATTTGGGGAAAAAATGGGGGAGGGGACCAGGTTTGCTGGTCTGGTAGAGCCTGGTGGAACCACTGAGACTATGCCCCCTAGCTGCCTTTCAGGTCTGGAATTGAACCCACACTTGTGGCTTCCAGCCAAACAAAAGACAGGCATATGAGTTCAACATTTACCTGAGGTAGATACACTCCTTGGAAAGAACAATTATGGGAGAAAGAAGGGCTGTTATGCACAGGGAGATAGTTCAGGGGCAGGAGTTCATGGAGGGATGGACACAGGGAAGAGGTAACTATTGGGAGGAAGTGGAAGGGAGCTGTTGCATTGTGGTAAATTGTAGTTAATGTCATGAGAACTGCTGTATGGAGAGTGAATTTGCTCTGTAAACTTTGACCCAAATCACAATTTAAGGGAAAAAAAAAAAAAAAAGTATGTTGTTGGCAGTGCTGTGGTATGCTTGGTAACACTTTGGCACTTGTCCAAGGAGAGTTCAGGAGATAGAGGCAGGAAAGAATTCCTAGTGGTTTGCCAGATGACAGAGGCAAGACAGGCTACTGTGGGTGGTGGTGGTGGTGGTGGTGGTGGTTATATGCCGTCGAGTAGGACGTGACTCATAGGACCCCTCCTTGGGTTTCCAAGGCAGTATCACTACGGAAGTACATTGCCCCATCTTCCTTCCAAGGAGTGGCTGGTGGGTTTGAACCGACAGCCTTCTGGTTAGCAGTCAGGTAGGTGCCTTAGGCACTACGCTACCAGAGCTCCTACTGTGGGTGGTGGAGGGAGTGAAACCTGTGGTGGCAGAGTTTCAGATATCTCCTTACAGTCACTGGATAATGATAGATCAAGAGCCTCGGGCATCTCTGTCCTTAACAGCAGTGAAAAATTGAAGACTTGTTGAAATGATAAAATTCTTCCCAATATCTGAGATTAAGACTAATTATCAGTCTTTCAGCATTTGATTGGGATTTCCCTCATTTGAAAAGGAGATGGATGTGAACCCATGGTTCTCTGGAGTTCTGAGACCTTGGAAATGAGTTTTGGCTGATGTACCTGGAATGAGTTATAAGAATGAACTGCAAGAATATATGCAAAAGTATTTTGAAAGAATAAATTTTTGAAAGTGATTTGTTTTTTAGTATTTATCAACTGAATAAATGCTTATCAACATTTTTGTTATTTTGGTAAAGAATCTGACTGAATACTAATATCATCTGGTTTAAATAGTCTCTAATCCTGATAGAATTTTTGTGAATAGGGTTTGTTGGGTTTTCGTAATATGTTGATTGTCCCATTGTCTTTGGTATAGGTCAAGAGTTTGCTTTGGTTCAGTTTACTCAGCAAAAACATTTCAGGGTTAGGTATATAGTGTTCACAGCCTGGTGGGGAAAATTGACATACAAAGGGTTGTAATGGGATGAATGTAAGGAGAGATGGGTCTAGCACAAAGAAGTAGTACCTAACCTAGTGTGGGAGAACCAGGGAAAGCTTGATGTGGGGGAAGAGTGAGTAAGAGTATGGCAAGAGGGGAAGAGGCCTTGTAGGCTGAGGATTCGGCATGTACAAAGGATTCAGAGACCATAATAACTGCAGGAAATAACTTCCTTTTCTTCCTGGTTAAATAGGTAAATGTTCAGGTATGTGCAAATCATGGATTTGAGAGAAAGCTAAGGTGACTACCCCATACCTAAGGCACTCAGCATCTACTGAGGTCACTCAAATCTCCAAGGTGGAAAGTAAACCAGCTCCAGAAAGTGACTTGGAGAATCACGAAGACTGTACCTTGAGATCAAAAGTTCGTGCTACAGACTGGATCAGTGGAATCTAGATAGACAGTTTTCCATATATTTGTAAACTAGGTGGTCCTGATATGCCCTAGATGGGATAAGTGGAAAACGTGGGTGCAGGGAAATTTGTTACCTTCTCACACTAGCGACTGAGTTAGTGTTTTATTACATTTTGCATAATTAGTAGTAGAAAACAAGAATTAAATATATTGTCTGCTCTTAGAGGTTATTCCTGGTGCTAGGCACATAAAGCTTTCAGTAGTGTTGAGTGAATGCTAAGTAAGTTAATGCAGTGTATGTATCTTCAGATTATTTGGCTTTTTGGTGCCTTCCTACCTTTATAGTAATAAGAATGAATGATATAGCTTTAATAAACTGGAAGTGAGGATATTAACTTGATAAATGAGCTTGTTGATCTTGGAACTTTATTTTCCTATTTATTTTAGAAGACATTCTATTTTGATGTGTGGCCATGCTACTGATGTTTAGATCTGAGTATATTTAGACACCGGTAGCTGAAGTTTGTTTGTATGTGTGCTTTGAGAGGTGGGATGGGGATTAGTATTTTAACTTGAAACATAAATGTTAAATTTAGTTCTACAAGGTAGGGGGATGGGGATATATGGGAAATCCCTGTACTTTCTGCACACTAACTCTGTAAACCTGAAAAAATAAAGAATTTAAAAAAATTTAGTCCCACATACCTCAGTTTCATTTTGTTTCCTTTCATACATCTAGTTCCTGTGAATTTCTCTAGGTTGAATTATGGAGCTTGTGAATTAGTCTTGCATAATGCAAACTGTAGCACCTGAAATATTGCCAGTGGAAGAATCAAGTTACAAGAAGGAAGGTTTTAGCTTTCCACACTTCAGTCTTATTTTAGGAAGCTGAATGGATGAAAATGACACTCACACAAACACACACCTTTTAGACCATTGTCCTATGAGTAAGAAACCTGTGTCCACTTGAAGTTGAGTGGCGAAGTAGAGTTTTTGATTATATATTTCAAGAATCAGTGTTACAGCCTGCAAAGTGTGGGTAGCCATTTCATCAGTGCTAATTTCATCTCATTCCAGGATTGTAACCTGACTTTGCAAATTGGAGAAGCCAGTGGGACTGCCTGTCTTCTTTTGAGGTAGTGTCTGGGATACAGTGAAGCTCCAATCATTGTTCAGAATAAGGGTAAGCACATGGGGGTAAGGGGAACTAATAACTAAATTTATTTTTTCCAAATAAAATCAGTCTTTATGTTAAAAATAGATTTTTCAGAAGATTCCTAATGGAAGCTCTGGATACTTATTAAGCAGTATTTTTCAGTTTAACAAACTGAAACCAGTTAATAAAGTAGCTTTGCTCTTAGATGCTTTCCCAAATTGTCGAATCAGCACTTTAAAAAAACCGAAAACTAACAACAACTGAAAACAACAACTAACTTTTGAGTTCTGTAATAACGTGGGTATTCATTTGGAAATACTGAGGAAGATCATAAACAACCTATATATGATCACTTAATATTTTGGAACCCTCTCTCTCACACCCACATTTATTGTCACTCTGGTGACAATATATGTAATGTAATTTTGGTTAGAACAGTATTCAGTGTTGACAATATTACGATTATCTATAGTGTATTCACAGCCTAATAATTTTGCATATTATAGTCACTTTTCCTTTTTTGTACAACTTGTTTTTTGTTATTACATGTTATTTGTATATGTATGTGTGTGTAATCAAAATTGGGGATGTACTTTTTGTCATCTGGTTTTATCAATAAGGTGAGATGTATTTTTCCTGTTTGTAGTTTTTAATGCCTGTGTAACATTCATCATATGTATGTGCCATATAGTTTATTTAATTACTCACTTTTTGGTAGACATGTAGGTTTTTCCTTATCATAGATTCTATGTGATGGACGTGAATAAATTCTTGTGTATGTTTGATTTCTCCCCCGTAGTACACTTTCTTTTCTTAACTTTAGAAGACATACTATTTTTTTGTACTATTTAGTTTTAATTTTTCAAGTAAACTCACTGCCATGGAGTCAGTTCCGACTTATAGCGACCTCTCCTTGGGTTTACAAGGCAGTATCTCTACGGAAGTAGATTGCCCAGTCTTCCTTCCGAGGAGTGGCTGGTATGTTTGAACTGCCAGCCTTCTGGTTAGCAGTTAGTTAGCCTTAGGCACCACATAGACATATCAGACAAACTGCTCCACAGAGCTGTTTATGAAAAAACACTAGTCCTCTCCATTCTCAGTCCCTGTTGTTGTTGTTGTTGTTATGTGCCGTGGAGTCAAACCCGACTCATAGCGACCCCTCCTTGGGTTTCCGAGGCAGTATCACTATGGAAGTAGGATTGCCCAACCTTCCTTCCGAGGAGTGGCTGGTGGATTTGAACCGCCAGCCGTCTGGTTAGCAGGCAAGTGTCTTAGCCACTATGCTACCAGAGCTCCCTTCTCAGTCCCTAGAAGCAATTATTTTCAACTGTAGCTGTTTCTTTTATTTCCTTTCTGTATGAAAATATTGCTTCTTACTGATTTTCTACTTTTTTGGTATTATCTGTTAACTTTTATGGTGGATTGTGGGGATTTCTGATAAGCTTCCCCAACTACCTCACACACTTAAATGTATTACCATTCTGGTTGTAATATAATTTTGGTTAGAAAATTATTCACTGTTGACAGTATTATAATCATATATAGCTTATTCACAGCGTGATCATTTTGCATGATATAGTTATTTTCCTTTTTGCACAACTTTTTGTTTTCTGTTACTACATTTGTTGTTGGTTTTGCTTCATTTTCTGTATTTTCATCAGTAATGCCTATCCAGTCTCTATCCAGAAGTGTGAATCTTCATTACATTTAAGCACCTCAGCTATAAGTTTTACCTTCTTGTAGATACAGTCTTTTTCAAAAATCATTTTATTTATTTATTTCATTTTTTTTTTAAATTGTGGTTTAAAGAGCATATTTGTTTTCCATTGAACAGTTTATACACATTTTATTTCATGACATTGATTGTAATGCCCACATTATAACAGCGCTCTTCTCCCTTTCTCCTTGTGCGTACCTTTTTTTCCTGTATCCTTCTTTCCTATGTATTCTTGCCTACTTAGCTTTTTGCCCACTCAAATGCTGTCCTTCTGATCTCCCATATTTGGTTGTTCTAAGGAGTATACCTGCTTGGTGTAATTGTTCACCTCGTAGGCCTGTTACTTGACTAGAAGTTAAGCCATGAGTGAGTTCAATTCCAGGCCCAAAGAGTGACTATGGGCCATAGTCTCGGGGGTTTCACCAGTCTCTATCAGACCAATAAACCTGTTTCTTTCTTTCTTTCTTTCATGATTTTGACTCTCCCCCCACCCCATTTTTATTCTGATTTAGGTAAAAGTTCACAGAGCAAATTCATTTTCCTTTCAATAGTTCATACACATTTTCTTTCATGACATTGATTTCAGTCCCCTTATTGGAACAGCAGTTTTCCCACTTCCTCCCTGTGGTTACCTTTTTCCTGTGTCATCCTTTCCTGTGCATTCCTGCCCTCTAATCTGTCTCCCTATGCAAATGTTGGCCTGATCTGCCATGGTTGGTTGGTCTAACGAGTATGCCTACCTGGTGTAAATGTTGATTTATAGCCCTATCCATTGTCTGGCTAGAAGCCACAGGAGTGAGTTCAGTTCCAGGCTTGAAAGGTGACTAGGGTCCATAGTTTGAGTCTGTCAGACCAGTAAGCCTGATCTTTTATATGATTTTGAGTTTTGTTCCACATTTCTCTACCACTCTATCTAGGATCTCATATTTTGACCCCTTTCCAAGTGGTTAACAATGGTAGCTGGGCAGCATCTAGTTCTGCTGATTTCACAATCACGTAGGCTGAGGTTCACATGGTCCACTAGTCCTTTGGACTAATTGTGTCCATGTGTCTTTGATTTTCTTCTTTCTTTACTTTGGACTAATTGTTGCATCTTAGATGGCTGTCGACAAGTTTTTAAGACCCCAGTCACTACTCACCAAAGTAGGATGTAAAACAATGTTTTTGTGTGTTGTGTCAGTGGAGCTTGATGTCCCCTGCATCCATGGTCCTGATCCTGTGGGCCCTGCAACTAACTCACTCTAGGTGTTTGGCTGTGGCTAAGAAGTTACCATAACTTTGCCCCATGTTAGCTCTGTTACATATATGGACATTCTTACAGCACATAAACGTTGTTGTTGTTGTTATGTGCTGTCGAGTTGGACCCAACTCATAGCCACTAGCCACTCCTCGGAAGGAAGATGGGGCATTCTACTTCCATAGTGATACTGTCTCTGGTTCTGTGCCGTAGTGATACTGTCTCTGGTTCTGTGTTTACAATCTTGTAAGCTCATTTTACTTTGGATATGTCCATAGCTTTATTTATTTTGGCTACTATATAAGGAGGTCCTCCCTTGCTTGGGTGATAAAAGCATAATTTGTTGGTGAGTATCTTTTATTTTTCCTTTTTTGGCAGTACCACATATACCTGTATTAATGCTGCTTCCCATTTTGTCATTTTGGGTTCAGATCCACCTCTGTAATCGCTACCCTGAAGGCAGATTTTGGAGAGGACTGAAAAACTTGTGTTTTGAGGCTCTACCTCATGCTTCATTGCTTGCAAATCCTCCAGCAACAGTGGTCAGTCCAACTGCTACCACTGTATTGGCCATGGCTTGGGCTCAACTCTTCTGCCTCTACCAAGAGTACAGTTCATTCCTACCCAGAGGCCATGGCCAGAAAATTGATAGAATTTTTTTTCTCTGATTCCAGAAGACTTTATTAAGAAACAGTAATTGTTTATTCAAGGAGCCCTGGTAGCATAGTGGTTAAAGAACTTGGCTGCCAACCAAAAGGAAGTTGATAGAATTTTTAAAAGAAGTATACTGAGCTCTTGAAATGTGGCTACTATATTGGACAGTATAGCTCTAAGAGCTTAGACTTACAAAAGATTAGATAACCTATACTCATGTGTTTATGAAATGATATACTGCCCTAGTCCATACATAATTTAAAGCAGTGATTGGCACGTAACAAAATAAACTTATATACTGCACTAAGGGGCAAAGTGAGCAAATTCCACTTCAATTGCTAACTGTGTGATAAGGATCTACATGAGTCCAGTGGCCAATGTGTGGGATCGATCCAGTCCTTCTCACTTCCTCATCACTTGCTGCTCATGTAGCATACTCTAACCCTAGCCACCTGGAGCTGGATCAGAGCTCACAAGTTAAATGGACACTGTTAGACCAACTGTCCATACAGCCCTTATGTGACCCTAGCCACCTTGAGCTAGGTCATATTTTGTAACATAGTCCTTCAAACTGCCAAATAAGCAAGATACCAGCCTTGTGGTTGAGTACCTCGCAGGGACGACTCATAGAATCTCATGGAGTATACCAAAATTATAGCTACAGATTTATTACAACCAAAAAGGATACAAATGAAGAGACACATTGGGTGAGGCCTGGGAGAAGTCCTAATGTGGAGTGTCCATATACCAAAGAGAGATGCAGTCCTTTGTCTCCTGCGTGCATGGTCACCAGCCAGGAGGAAGCTCATCTGAGCCTTAGAGCTCAAGGCTTTTATTGGCCTCCCCACATGGCTGTGATAGATAACATCATGCCTCCTGAGGTTTAATCAGCATTGGGCCCCCAGGTGATTGCTCCCCGACTCATTACCCTTAGGTGTGGTCCACCAAGAAGAAGTGAGAACCGAGGCCAAATTGCTTTTTTGGCAAGGTGATTCCATGCCTTGCATATATGCACTTTTTTTTCTCTCTCTCAAAACTGTTATGTAGTAGACTTGCTTTGGGAAAGTAACTTGATCTTAAAAAGAGCGATGTCTATAAAAGATGCCAGGCAACGTATTTCTTCTAATATAGTTGTGAGCATGCTTTTTTTTTTTTTTTTGAATTGTGATTTGGGTGAAAGCTTACAGAACAAATTCGCTTTCCATACAGCAGTTCACATACACTTTGTCTCATGACATTAACTACAATTTACCACAGTGCAGTAGCTCCCCTCCCACTTCCTCTTGATACTTACCTCTTCCCTGTGTCCATCCCTCCATGTACTCACTCCTGCCCCCTGAGCTGTCTCCCTGTACATACATAGCCCTTCTGTTCTCGCATGATTGTTCTCTCCAGGGAGTGTATCTACCTCAGGTCAATGTTTAACTCAAATGTCTGTCTATCGTTTGGCTGGAAGCCACAGGTGTGGGTTCAGTTCCAGACCTGAAGGCCAGCTAGGGGCCATAGTCTCAGTGGTTCCACTAGGCTCTGTCAGACCAGCAGACCTTCTCCCCTTCCCCCCTTTTTTTTCCCCCTCCAAATGATTTTGAGTTTTGTTCCACATTGTTCTCCCTGTCTATCCAGGATCTCCTCCATAGATCCATTCCCTTCTGAGTGGTTGACAGTGGTAGCCTGGCACCATCTAGTTCTTCTGGTCTCATAGTCATATAGGCTACGGATCGCATGGTATACCAGTCACGAGGTCTAATTGTTTCCATAAATCTTTAGTTTTCTTCATTCTTCTTTGCTCTGGATGAGGAGAGACCCATCATTGCATCTAGATGGCTGCTTGTAAGCTTTTAAGGTCCCAGTCGCTACTCACCAAAGTAGGAGGTGGGACAATGTTTTGTGTAGTATCTTATCCCAATTGAGCTTGGTGTCCCCTGTGACTATGGTCCCGAGCCCACAGGTACAACTGTTCAGTACCTCTGGATAGCTGGCTGTGACCAAGAAGTGACTACAGCCGTGTCCCTTGTCAGCTCTACTGTACCCTGGGAATTCTTACAGATCATACAAATACACTTCAAGGACCATTGTCTGCCAACCCTGTATATGGTCTTGGGTACACTCCCTGCTTCATAGACATACCTAAGAGTCTGGCTAGCCATCTATCCACCCATATTCCGTGTTTGCTTTCACTGACAACTCAGTACTGTATGTGCAAAAGGGTTCATCTTTGTTGTCTGTACCTCCCATGTAGCTTTCTATGTCTTCCTCTTCCTCATTGCCACCATATTGATCACTGACATTGGGTACATTGCCCTTCTCGTCACCCAGATCAATACTTATCTCTGCCTATCAAACAGTGTTCCCTCTCTTCCCCTCCCATCCCTGGTAACCAACAAAGAAAATTTCCTTCCATAGAGAGACCTTTCCTTGACTTTTACAATAACGGACTAATACAGTATTTGTCCTTCTGTGATTGATTTATTTCACTCAGCATAATGTCCTCCAACTTCATCCATGTTCTGCGGTGTTTTGCAGATTCTGTGTTATTCTTTAAGATTGCATAGTATTCCATTGTGTATATGTACCAAAGTTTGGTTATCCATTCCTCATTTGATGGAATGGTTGTTTTCATCTTTTGGCTATTGTAAATAGTGCTGCGATGAACATGGGTGTGCATATGTCTGTTCTTGTCATGGCTCTCACTTCTTTAGGGTATATACCTAATAATGAAATGGCTGAGTCAAATGGTATTTCTAATTCCACCTTTTTAAGGAATCGCCATACTGCTTTCCACAGTGGTTGTACCATTTGACAGTCCCACCAACAGTGTATGAGAGTCCCAATCTCTCCATAGCCTCGCCAGCATTTGTTATTTTCTGTCTTGTTGAACTTTGCTACTAGTGTTGGGGCAAGATGATATCTTGTTGTTTTGATTTGCATCTCTCTAATGGCTGATGATCATGAGCATTTCTTCATATGTTTGTTGGCCACCTGAATATTGTCCTTGGTGAAGTGTCTATTCGTGTCTTCTGCCCATTTTTTAATTGGATTGTCTTTTTGTTATTAAGGTGTTGGAGTTTTCTATAAATTCTAGAGATAAGTCCCTTGTCAGATTCGTATGTCATTGCTGAATATTTTTTCCCAATCTGTACATTCTCTTTGACTCTTTGGAAGCACATAAAAATTTAATTTTGAGAAGGTCCCGTTCATCTAGTTTCTCTTCTGCTGTTTGTGCATTTTGGGTTATGCTTGATAGTCTATTTATGCCATGTATTAGGATCTCTAAATTAGCTCCTAGTTTTTCCTTGAGGAACTCTATAATTTTAAGTTTCACATTTAAGTCTTTGATCCATCTGGAGTTAGTTTTTGTGTATGGTGTGAAGTACAGGTATTGTTTCATTTTTCTGCAAATGGGTCTCCAGTTTTGCCAGCACCATTTATTAAACAAACATTCTCTTCCCCATTTAATGGATTTTGGCTCTTTGTCAAAGGTCAGCTGACCATAGGTCGATGGATCTATTTCTGGGTTCTCAGTTCTATTCCATTGGTCTATGTGTCTGTCATTGTACCAATGCCAGGCAGTTTTGACTACTGTGGCTGTATAGTAGGTGTGAGACCTCCTGACCACCTACTGTGTTCTTCTTCTTCAATAGTGCTTTGCTTATCTGAGGTCTCTTTCCTTTCCATATAAAGTTAGTGATTGATTTTCTCATATCCTTAAAAAATGTTGATGGGATCTGGATTGGGATTGCATTAAATGTATAGATTGCTTTGGGTAGAATTGACATTTTCACAATGTTCAGTCTTCCTATCCACGAGCATGGGATGTTCTTCCATTTATGTAGATAGATCTCTTATGGTTTCTTGAAGTAGTTTTTTAAAGTTTTCTTTGTACAGGTCTTTTGTGTCCCTGGTAAGATTTATCCCTAAACATTTTATTTTTTTGTTAGCTATTGTAAATGGTATTGATTTCTTTACTTCTTTTCCAGTAATCTCTTTGCTGGTATAGAGAAATTCAACTGATTTTTGGATGTTGATCTTATATCTTGCTACGATGTTAAATCTCTCAATTAGTTCCAGTAGATTTTTGACTGAATCTCTTGGGTTTTCTAGGTATAGGATCATATCATCAGCAAATAGGGATAGTTTGACTTCTTCCTTACCAATTGGAATGCCTTTGATGTCCATTTCTTGTCTTACGGCCCTGACTAGGACTTCCACTACAATGTTGAGTAGAAGTGGTGATAGAGGGCATCCTTGTGTGGTTCCTGTTCGCAAGAGGGATGGTTTCAGTCTCTCTCTGTTGAGTATAATGTTGGCTGTTGGTTTTGCATAGATGCCCTTTATTATGTTGAGGAATGTCCCTTCTATTCCTAGCTTGGTGAGAATTTTGATAAGGAATGGATGTTGAATTTTATAAGATGCCTTTTCTGTGTCAATTGATAAGATCATGTGGTTCTTCTCCTGTGGTGTAGTAAATTACCTGGTGTAGCTTTTCTAGCCATAAGTCTTTGTAAACTCCATGATAGGATTTGCCATGAGCAACTGAGGAGCTCCTGATTGCTAATGTTATCCACCTGGGGTATTTCTGTTGTGCAGTGGCACAAAGCAGTGTTCTGGGAAGTTCACTCTCTCTCAGGTGCTTAGAATTCTGATGTTATGATTGGTTAGTTTGGCCACTCTGCCAGGCTCAAAAGGAGGCCTCTTAGAGGCAGAAGAGGTCTCTCTGACTGCTGGCTGAGAGAAACGTGCTCCTGAGAAACACGCATTGCTAAGGGAGACACCAAGAGACATGCATTGCTGGGAGAGTGGCTGAGAGATGGCGGGCTGAGAGAGACTGAGCATTTTTCCTGAACTTGAATTGTAGCCTGGTGCTTCCCTGATAAACCCCATAATCTGTGAGTTCTGTATGACCACTGCAGTGAATTATCGAACCCAGCAGAGTGGTGAGTGCTGCGGGAGAAATGGTTGGTGTCAGGGTTGGTGAAAGGGCTGGAGGGAGGCAGCATGTCTGGCCTCCCAGGACAGACCTTGTGCTACTGATGGTGATTCTGCCTTCCTCTTGTGGAGTTAGAGAAAGGTCAGAAGATGCAGCCTCCTTGCCCTTTTGGCTTCTCCTTTGTTTTATTTTTGTGGTGGATGACGATTGTTTTTCTAATGTTGAACCATCCTTGCATACCTGATATGAACCCCACTTGATCATAATGAATGATTTTCTTGATATGTTGTTGGAGTCTATTGGCTAGGATTTTGTTGAAGATTTTTGCTTCTGTATTCATGAGGCATATTGGTCTGTAGTTTTCCTTTAGAGTCATGTCTTTGCCTGGTTTTGGTATCAAGGTTATGCTTGATAAAATGAGTGTGGGAGGGAGGATTCCATCCTTTTCTATGTTTTGGACTAGTTTGAGTAGGATTGGTGTCAGTTCTTCTCTGAATGTTTGGTAGAATTTTCTCCAGTGAAACCATCTGGGCCAGGACCTTATTTGTTGGTAATTTTTGATGACCTGTTCAATTTTTTCTTTTGTTACGGACTTGTTTAACTTTTCCACATCCATCTGTGTTAGTTTAGGTAAGTGGTGTGTTTCTAGAAATCTGTTCAGTTTTTCCAGATTTTCAAATTTGTTGTATACAGTTCTTTATAGTATCCTGATATTATCCTTTTCATTTCAGTTGATTCTGATGTCACCCATTTCTTTTCCTATTCGTGTTATTTGTAATTTCTCCCTCTTTTCCTTTGTTAAATTTGCCAGTGTTTTGTCAATTTTATTAATTTTCAAAAAACTAACTTCTGGTCTTGTTTATTTTTTTCTATAGCCCTTCTATTTTCTGTTTCATTGATTTCTGCTCGAATTTCTTTCTTCTGGTGACTGTAGGCTTTTCTTGCTATTCTTTTTTCTAATTGTTGGAGATGTTGGTTTAAAGTGTTGATTTTGGCTCTTCTTTTTTGATGTGTGGCCTCTGATTCACTGCTTTTGCTGTGTCCAAAGATTTTGGTATGTTGTGTTTTCATTCTCGTTTGCTTCAAGGAATTTTTGAATTTCAGTTTTTATTTCTTCTCTTACCCAGTCTTTCTTAAGGAGGGTGTTGTTCAGTTTCCATGTGTTTACTCTTTTTCTGTTATCTTCCCATTGTTGATTACTCTATATTTTTTAAAAATAAACTTGTTGAGAATAGTTTCAGATGTACAGGAAAGTTGTGAAGACAATGCAGAGAATTATTATATACCCCACACTAGTTTCCCTATTGTTAGCATCTTACTTTAGCATAATACATTTGTTAATTTTGTGTTTTCCCTACTTTTAAGACATAATAAAATTTCAGTTCAAAGAGAGTAGGTGACAGAGATCGCACAGGTGACCTTTATTTGATGTTAGTGCTTTTTTTCATTCTTCACCCAAGAAAACAAAACCACCAGTCTCTTTATGAGCCTGAAAAGATACTAAAAGAAAAATTTTCTACCTATAATTACAGTAGGACAGAGAACTTGTCCTTGTTCACTACATCTAGCACAGTGCCTGGCATAGGGTAAGTACTAAATATTGATTGAGCAGACTAATGCTCTGGTAGCATAGTGGCTAAAGCACTTGACTGCTAACCAGAAGGCTGGTGGTTCAAACCCACCAGCCACTCCTCGGAAGGAAGGTTGGGTAATCCTACTTCTGTAGTGATACTGCCTCGGAAACCCAAGGAGGGGTCGCTATGAGTCGGGGCCGACTCGATGGCACATAACAACAACAACAATGCTCTTTATACTTGCTAGACCAAGTGTTTTTGGAGAATGTACTCACATCAGCCTTACTGAAATACCTATAAAGTGTAGGGATTAAGAAGCTTGCTTTAACGAGAAAGCAAAACTACTTTAAAAATTGTAGGATTTGATCCTGGATCTGTGAACCTCTGGAATCTGGAGTATGTTTCCTGTTTCTGAAGTACGGTGGTGGAACAAGTACACAAAGGTAGACATTTCCATGACAGATGGGAGAAATGGGAGGGAAAGAAGGAATAACAGGTACCGAGCAAGTCCAAAACCCAGCAGAACAAACTACATTAGCTCTCAAGGCTTAAAAATAATCTTCTCTTAGACCATTTGGGCAGTGGTCCCACCCTCCAGACTCTGGGTGCTGGCCACACCCCCTAGATTCTAGGTGGAGGCCCCTCAGCTCTGGGCTTCAGCTTTGCCTTCCTAGGCCCAGTGGTACAGCAACTTTGCTCCTTCAACTTTGGGCAACCCCATTCTCCTAGTCCATCTGAGTAGAGACCCCATCCCCTCGGTCCTGCCACCATTCTTCTGCCTCTTGGGCATGGCAGCCCTGCCCCCTCAGCTTTGAGCAGCAGCCTCATCCTCCTGCCACTCCTTAATGGCAGCCCCACACTCTGAAACCTAACCAAGTTGGTGAAGATCCAGCTCTTTGAAACCTCGGAGTCTGTAACCCTGCCCTTTGAAACTGAGAAGACCCTCTTCCTGTGCTTCTTCCAGCAGTTGTGCTATTTCCAAACTGCTCCAGGAATGATCCTTTTCTTGGAAGACAACAGATGTAGCTCTTTGTTCCTGTTAGCTGCCTGTAGAATTCCAACAAGCAGACAGCCTGCCCTTATAATTCTTTCTCTGTCCCCTTGGTAGCGTAGTGCGTAAGGCATTTGACTGCCAACCAGAAGGCCTGCGGTTCAAACCCACCAGCCACTCCTCAGAAGGAAGATGGAGCAATCTACTTCCCTAGTGATACTGCCTTGGAAACCCAAGGAGGGGTCACTAAGAGTCGGGTCCGACTCGATGGTACCTAACAACAACAACAACTGTCCCCTTCAGTCTAAGGTGTTGAGTTTTCTGCTGTGGTGATTAGTTAGATCTATCAGTCACAGTTTTAATCTCTTTAACAAAAGCTTATGTAGCCAGTTGATGGGAAGGCAAAGAGATGGTTATTCATTTTCTTAACAGTTGTTGTAACAATTTCAGTGACGATCTCTTAGTACCATTATTTTTAGTTTTTTGTTTTT
>NW_006921779.1:4554247-4603760 GCF_000298275.1 Orycteropus afer afer | reverse complement strand
GGGATGTTTTTCCATTTATTTAGGTCTTTTATGGTTTCTTGAAGTAGCTTTTTATAGTTTTCTTTGTAGAGGTCTTTTGTGTCTCTGGTAAGATTTACATTATTTTTAGTTTTAAAGGTAAATAAATGCAGTAGGATTCCAACTTTTCCAGGACTTTTTCCTGCATCCAACAAATTTATTAGAACTATAATTTCTTTGTCAGTAAGCTAACTAAAGCAAGCAGGTGATTTCAGCCTCTAGTGATGTAGTTGTCTTCTGTATTTATAGAGACTGGAAATTGATCACTCTACTTCTGAGGTCCAGTGCCATTTGTAGAGAAATTGTTGTTACCAAAACCAAAACCAAACCAACTGCCATCAAGTTGATTCTGGCTTACAGTGATCCTTTAGACAGAGTAGAACTGCCCCATAGGGTTTCCAAGCTGTAAATCTGTATGGAAGCAGACTGCCTCATCTTTCTTCCATGGAGTGGCTGGTGAATTTGAACTGCCAACCTAGTTACTAGCCAAATGCTAGAAGGACCTCCTTAATTTGTTGTTAGCTGCCATCAAATCGATTCCGACTCACGGTGACACCATGTGTGTCAGTACTGAACTGTGCTCCATAGGGTTTTTATGGCTGAGTTATTTATTTTGGAAACAGATTGCGAGGTCGTCTTCTAAGATGCCTGTGGCGTGGGGGTTTCAACCATCAACCTTTTGGCCACTAGTCCAGTGCTTAATTGTTTGCATTACCCAGGGATTCCTTGCAGAGAAATAACTGGTTTCTGTTTTGCTTTCTGTTGTTTCCAGCACTGAACAGCTTGTTCATTAAGTGACTTTATGTGTGATAACCAGTCTTACTGTCTGTTTTAATTGTTTTTTTACAGCCTTTCTTTTCAGCCCTGTTATGGTTAGTCATGAGAGCAGTACTGCTCTGGAAAGCCTGCTTTAGTCAAGCTGTGTAGCAGAGAATTCCCCTCAGAAAGAGACTGGTGTTGAGTTGCCTTTCTGCATGATGTGTTTCCAAGCAAGGACCATTTTGTTACCCTAGGTCACTGTGTTCATGTTTCTTTGTGATGAGTCTTTTGTTAGAGAGCTCTGGTGGTATAGTTGTTAAGGCATTTGGCTGCTAATCAGAAAGTTGTTGGTTCAAACCCACCAGTTGCTCTGTGGGAGGATGAGGCAATCTACTGTAAACATTGACAGCCTTGAAAACCCAATGTTGGTTGTTCTGTATTTATTACGTAGATGTTATGTAGTATTAATATTACATTATATCTTGTGCTATTTGCATCTTAAATTAGGGACTTTCTTAAAAAGATTCTACGTCTCAATTCTGAGGTTTTTGCTTTTCTTTTTGGAGTATTATTCTTGGGAAGATTTCCAGAGGTCTCTGAACCCATCACTGCCACTACTACTACTACTGTAAACATTGACAGCCTTGAAAACCCAATGTTGGTTGCTGTGAGTTGGAAACTACTTGATAGCATTGAGTTTCGTTTTTGTTTTTTTTAGTTTCTTGTTACATGAAACTCTTTGTTCTCTGCAACTGATTTTAAGTTTCTTAGTTTAGGCTCTAAAATCATCTGCAGCAGAAACATTCCTGCTGTCTTTGGCAAGGGGGCTCCTTTTTTGCATGGGAAGTTGTGAGAGATTTCAGGCATTTTTTTTTTTTCCTATTTTATGTGTATGTTAATGAAGAGAAGTCTGGGAGGGAGAGAGCTATTGGCCATTTTTGTTTAGTGTTTCAGCTTAATTGGCTTAAGAAACTTAAAATCAGTTGCAGAGAACAAAGAGTTTCATGTATTTACTGTATACTAAGCACAAGGCTGACATAACCACTAGATAACTCCAAGAAGAAACTGCAACCCAGAAAGAAAGGAGTAATTTAATTCTTCTTCATCTGTTAGTTTTTGATAGGGAGAACGTGCTTTAGCTTTCTCTGCCAGTATTACTCCTTCCTTTTGGAGTTGAAAATAAGATTTGTACTTTTAATAATATAGAAGCATGTGAATATTACATTATCTTAAGACCACATTTTGGTGTTGGTTTCAGTTTTTAAGTGAAATTCATCTGTACCACTCAGCTGTATTTTTCTAAGGACCACTGATATGCTTGGCAGTTACATAAGTAGTTTTGAGTAGAGATGCCTTGGGCTTTGAAAAGGGTCACCATATAACTCTGCTCCGCTCAAGGGTGGATGGCAATGTTTTGTTTTTTTAATCCTCTTAAGTGGCTCTGCAGAGTAGTTTGAAAACAAACTCTTGTTCCAAGTGTGACCGAATCATATCTGAAAAAATTTCAAGAGATTATTTGAAATTTTATACTTAAATTAAAAGGGAAAATAAAGAGCAACAGTGTATAAGATGGAAAAGGAGATTATCTTGTAGCTGAAGGGTTTATGAAAAAGAACTTTAAAAGGGCAGAGACTGAGCTCCCCCTGAATCAACATGTGGTATGGCCACCAGAAAGAATATTAGATCCCATTTGGAGAATTGCATTAAGTTCTAAGTGCCCCAACATTGGAGGACAAACTGGAACTGATTTAGGGGCAGACAGGGTGTATGTAACCGTATTATCTGTGGAATCTGGAAGGTTGAGGATATTCAGATCAGACACATAGCAGGCCCTTAACTAGGAGTATAAGAACCATGTCCTTTATTTCTACATGCTTACACAGTGAGCACATAACAGATAGTATTGTTCAGTTGGTGCAGTCTTTTATAATGCTGGCATGGGAACGTGACTGATACCTACCTTAACCGTGTTACTGCTGTGAGGTGAATTGTTTTACCCATAATAGTTACGTTTGAAGGGACATGTTTTTCTCTGAGTCATTTCATAGTTCTGTAGGGAATGAACTTTTTAATACCATTCCAAACAAAATAGCATCTCCAGGAAGAGTAGATGTTATTGAATAAGCAAGCAAAACTTCTTTTTCAGGTAAATTTTAGTTTGAACAAATCCAAGTGGTAGGTACTTGTAAAAGCATGTAAAAGGTACTAATTTCCAAAATGGTATCTGTTTCTACCGCCTTCTGTTACAGTGTTAAAAGCACAGATTTGGAAGAAATGTTATAAGTATAGACAGAAAATATAATCACAATAAAGTGTAAAAAAGTGTAAAAGAATTGAGAGTTGTTTTGAATGAGTTAGCAATAAGAATTGGAATGAATTTTGGTAATTCAGTTCAGATGGCTTTAGAGTTGGATTGTCTCTACCATATAATAAAATGTATATAGTATATTTATGTGTATTGAGAGAAGAAACTTCACATCTTTTAGATGTCCTTTCTCCTTTCTTTTCATGTGACTGGGTCTTTCTCAGTCTTTAGGTGACAGCTTACATGCCAGCTTTTGACCATCTTGACTAAGTCCCTGCTACCGCATTATTTGCCGACATTGTGCACTTTTTGTCTTCTTCCTAATACTTAGCAGAATTTGTAATTACACGTTTGCTTGCTTGCTTATTTATTGTCTGTCTGCACCTCTAGATTATAAGCTCCAGGAAGGTAAGAATTGGATCTATTTTAATTGACCGGTGTATCCACAGACTAGTGTCTTGTTGCTTAGTAAAGTGGAGGGTCAGAGAAGACAGGGAAGGCCCTCAACGAGATGGATTGACACAGTGGCTACAACATTGGGCTCAGGTATAGCAAGGATTGTGAGGCTGGCACAGGACTGGGCACTGTTTTTTGTTCTGTTGTATATAGGGTCGGCTCGACCACACCTAACAACAACAACAGTGTCTTGCTGAATGAATTTAGTGGTTCAGTGATTTATTCCAGCTGTAGTTTTCTCTTTTTTATTCCAAATTATTCCACTTAATTCACAGGTATAGTGATGTAGTTAAAATGAGCTTTAACTCACATTTAAGAACAAGCTCCAGGAGTAGAGAGTTGGGACTATAATAACACAACTTAGTGTTTTTACCTAGTTCCTCTATTCGCTAGCTTTTGTGGTCATTGACAGAACCCTTACTCTTATTGGTCTGTGATAGATACATGCTTAGCATTTCAAGTTTTTACTACCTGGAAGATAAATTTTAGTACTCCAAAGTACTAGTAGAATATAAAGGAGGAAATGAGTTGTCTTTATAGTGCTTCCTTGCAGACTAACCCAGCTTCCACCTCAGGGCAACTTTGAGGCCCTCTCTTCATTCCTGTGGGGGAAGGGAGAAAAAAAAAGACCCTGAAAGAAAGTTGACTCTTGGTGCTATTGGAGAGCTATATGAAGGTGATGCCTCTCCACTTACAAATTACTTTAGTCCTATACTTAGGTATTAATATCATGTATTTTATAGAGTGGAGTACAGGCATTCTCTGACTTAAAAGTGTATTTGAATTATTTCAGTTAAGACAAACCATATGAACTACACTTAGAACCATCTGTTTTGTACATCTTATTGTTAGTAATATGTACTACATACAGTGTTGCAGCATGTAATTTGCTGATGTTATCATTCTCAGATGTTCACTTGCAGATGTTCAGTATTATTTATAAAGATACTGATAATGAAAGGCATTAATAATGAAAATGGAAAAAAAAAAAAGAGGTATTCGACTTAGGTCAGAACTGATGTACAACGGAGTCATTGGAACGGAATCCCGTCGTAAGTCGAGGACTATGTATGTGTTATCTTGGTATTGGAATATTTGAGAATATTCTCTCTCACTCTCTTTTAACCTATTCGTTGAAAGTAAATATTAAGGATATGCTCATGGTTTTGAAGGTCATAAGTAGTAAGTAGAACAGGGAGTAGAGAAATGGTCAGAATTGCCGTAATCACGTGGGTTTTCTTTATTGTTGAAAGCATGAAACCTATCTCAGGTCATCTCGGTACTTTTATTTCCAGCTGACTTAGTCCTCAAAACTTGTCTGCTTATTAAGAAAAAGACTATATGTACCTAATCACTGATAACTCCCCTCATCCTTGTCAGTGTTTCATAGCACCCCCTGATTAGGGTTACACGTTAAGTTTTCCCTTTGCTGCTGTGGCTTAGTCTGTGTGAGATTTGTACTACCTAGAAATCCTTTTTGATGGAAGGGTGTAAAGGGTGGTTTTTTCAATCAATCAATATTCATCTTTGGGTTTTTTTCTTTTTAAGTTTGTAAGTGTCCAGAGAAGTTCAAATTTGCAAAGAAACTCATTTGTTTGAATATATTTTCTTATGTTTAGGTATAATTGGAAAGTGACCCTCCCTTCAGAGATGTCAAAAACAAATAAATCCAAGTCTGGATCTCGCTCTTCTCGTTCAAGATCTGGATCAAGATCTCGTTCTCGTTCATTTTCAAAGTCTCGGTCCCGGAGTAGATCTGTGTCTCGTTCAAGGAAGCGCAGGCTCAGGTAAGGGGGTGTCATTGTATTTTGAGATAGTTATTGCATCTGTCACTGTGGGTTTCTGAAGACCTTCTGGTAGGCTCTCTCTGTGAGTGTCAGATGTATTGGGGGTGGGGTTGACTTGAGGTGGAGGGTTGGGCTGTAAGAAAGATCTCAGGTCTTTTCAAACACTACACATTCAGATCAGCTTTGATTGCCATGCTTTTGCCTAATTCCTTTTCTCTTCTGCCAGCACATAATTAATTCCCATCTACTTTGGAAGAAAGAACATTTTATTTTTATTTGAGCTGCTTGCTTCAGATCTCTACACATGATTATTTTTCCATTGAAGTATTTTTGGAGGTTTGGATCAAAGTTTATCTACATCACCAGTGAAGGAAATGATAGCTAAAAGGATCAGTAGTAAGATCACCACTGCAAGGGAGGGGAGCCTTCACCCAGGAAAAATAATTTTTTTTTTTTACTAAATTTGTCTTACTAAATGTGAAAATAATACTTTTTAATTTATTGCCAGTGTGCTGTGATTTAGTCAGTTTTCACACCTTTAGGTAGATTTCCCTATTTCAATTATGTCTTGGAATAGGGTGCCTAACTTCCAGCATCTTTCCTCTATTGATGTTTTGTGAGTGGGGATTTTCATTCTTTCAGTGTTTTAATTTTCATTTATGTCTAGACAAGAACTTTCAGTAGATAAAAATTTCTTTCTGTGAGTTTGGAAAATAAAGTTGACGGATTTAAGTGCTAAAAGGTGGGCAGATCTTGGTATAATTTCACTTTTTTTTTAATCAGAATTATACTAAGTAAGGAGAGAATTTCTCCGTTTTGTTACTGGAAACCCTGCTGTTTATTTCAGATGAATATCTAGAATCTTTTCCTAGATAAGTTTGATTATGGAATTTAAAAGAAACCACAGAATAAGTTATGTAATAAACTTGTATGCTTGACCATTCCATAGTGGAGTAAACAACGGCCGTTTTTTTCCAGCCAACAAGAGCAAACTCATTCTTGAATGGAATCTTGAGAAGCCTCCCTGAAAATTAATTTCAGACCAGAGGTTGAGCAGAAAGTGGATGTACATAGATATTGATGACTCAGGCATGATGTAGAAGGGAAGTTTTAAACTTTTGAGTTTCTCCCTTCAACAAAAGGAAAACTACATATACGTCATACATGTGTGTGTAATTTTTTTTTTAAAGATACTACATTTTGAAGATAACTGACCCTAGCTTTTCTTTCTCTCTCCCTTGTTTTTTGAGCATGTCTTTTCATACTAAATTGTATTCAAACCCTAGGCTAGAGCCTGTCTACTGCCCAGTTGTGTCAGATTCCATATAATTCCATTCCACCTCCCCCCACCACACACACAGGGTGGGGGGAGAATGAGAGCAACCCATAAATATATTTACATCTGTCTCAGGAAATTGTTCTCAAGGCCATGGAACTGAGCAGAGAGACTCTCAGTAACTCCTGCTTTGCACCTGGAGTCTTTGATTTGGGTGTAAACCAAAAATCTTGGTAAATCTCAGTTTTAGTTCATTTGGTTCTGAAAAGTACTATTTTTAAAACTTAATTTAGTAAATGGGAACTAAATAATTGGTTCAAGAATAATCAAAACTAAGAGACGAATTTGAATGGACATAAACCACATTGAAAAATGTTAACCAACCCTGAAGTATTTGTTACAACATTGAAAAGTCTGGGCAAGTTTGTCTGGACAGGTCATCTCTCCTTTTTCTGCTAATTTTTTGGCCTGGGTGTTGGCTTGGCAAAGGAGTGAGAAACATCTCAGGCAGGCAGTATGTGTTGAGGTAAAGTGGCTTCGGGACACTTTATGTGCCATCTTGTACCTAAAAGATTGTAATTTTGCAGGAAATTTCTCCAGTAGAAAACATGCTTTTATATTTGATTCTAATCTGACATCTCTGTTTTTTAGAAACAGATAAATTTGCCACTGAATGTTTTAGTTTTTATTTCTGGCTTATCTGTTTCATGGTTTTTTTCTTTTGTTTTCCCTCTCCTACAAGGAAAGTATACTATCCAGAGCATTTGAGAAACCTTGCCTTTAAATTAACTAACTACTGAGTTCTACAGATTCGGAGAAATTGATTGTTTCCTTGTATTTCACAGACTGTATCCTCTTAAGTGACTTCTCCTATAAATAACTTCATTTGCAATCTGCAGAGACTCCCATTCCTGCATCTGTGCAATGACTGCGGGTTTTGGATGCAGTATGCCACAGGGCCCTCACTAGTAATTGGTAACAGAAGTAGCAGCAGCCTCTGAGGATGGGAACATGAATTAAACCCTCCTTAGTGCTGGTGGTGGATCACCTCCTTCAAGTATAGCCTTTTAATCTGGTCATACTCAGTCTCATAGCCTGCATCTGCCTCTCCTTTCTTCTTTTCTTACATTGTTGTTACTGTTTTCGAATGAAAAGTGTGGAAGGTAAGTTTGTTTTGTTTTTAAATTATACTTAAATAGCAACCATTACAACCACCAGTAAGATGGGGCAGCATATTTACCAGTTCTTGGGGTAAAGACTTTGTGCACAGAGGGCAATAATATGGAAAATTCAGTTCCATTTTAGATTAAATGGAATATAAATTTCTCTTGAAAGTGCTATTTTTAGTTGTTAAATCCGGCACATTTGCTGAAAGGAGTTATTTTAAAAATAATAGAAGTGCATTTGTTCCAGTCTGGCCAGATATGAGAAGGCGTACCAGTTAACTGATTGGTTTTTATTCTGTATGCAAAGAAGATGTTTTTTGGAAACAGTTTTCTAGTAAATTTTATGTGTTTCTAGCCTGCGATGTAGGAGTAGTGACTAATGTGAATGATAAAAGCCATAGTTGACCAGGTGGTATCCAGGAACCCCAGTGGAATTTTACACCAACAATGCAGTTTTTTGGCTTTTTGATGGAAACAAAACTGCAAGCCCTGGCATTTGTGAACATGACATGTTGTTTTTACAGAGTTAGCTTACTATTGAATCCCTGTGGTTCTAGAAATGCACCTTTGCTAAATTAGAGTTCTGTATTATTAGATGAAGAGGCCTGTTAGACTTCAGGTTTCCTTGAAAAATGTGCAGAGTTGGATTATCCTGTTTTTATAGTTTCTCAGTTTATAGTGTGTACTTGGGTGCCTTATGGTCATATAGTGCCCTCTTGTGGCATTTAGGTAAGATCATGTAGCTCAGTCACAGAACTTTTACCTTCCAAATAGTGAGACCCTTTCCAGATCTCCTGTGAAGAAAACAACATTTGTATGTTTTGTGGATTCAATTTTAATAAATTCTTTTATACTTTGAACAAATGCATTCCCAAGTCCCTATTTAAATGTTACTTGAATACAGACCTGTTGTATGTATTTTTTACAACACTAGATGTTAGTAAGGACTAAGAAATAAGCCTTGCACAGATGAGAGGTCAATATGATGGGGAGTGGAGTTCTAAACTGTCTAGGAGCCAAAAGACCTGAAGAGTTGTCTAGCTAGCTTGCATTCCTCACACTTCCGATGACTTACCTGCTGCCGTTGAGTCAATTCTGACTCATAGTGATCCCCATTGGGTTTCTAGGGCTATAAATCTTTATCGAAGTAGATTGCCTCATCTTCTCCCACAGAGTAGCTGGTGAGTTTGGACCACTGACCTTCTGGTTAGCATCCAAAATGCCTTACTCACTACGTCATCGGAGTTCTTTTTTCCAATGATTTAGGGACCTGTAAAATCTGCTGTACTTGATGAAACTCACTGTATTAAAATGTTTTTTGTTTACTACATGAAGAAAATTTTAATATCCTTTTAGTTGCTTTAGAAATACATCTCCATTTTCAATGTGCTGTGGTATTACAGAAGCAATCCCACTGTCTCGTTGTTCATTGAAATGTTAATCCATATCTGTATTTTTATACTTATTAAAGACCACAAGCAGTGGAATTAAATATTTAAGTTTGTAACTTTGCTTTGGAAACAAAACTAAGAAATGAATGATGTAAGAAGTACGAGGGATTTTAGAATGTTCCTTTTGTTTGCAGGCTTTTTCTTGAATGAAAATGCTTGGGTCAAAAATTCACTTATTTCTCCATTTCCCTCCCCTTTTCAGTTCTAGGTCTCGTTCCAGATCATATTCACCAGCTCATAACAGAGAAAGAAATCACCCAAGAGTGTATCAGAATCGTGATTTCCGAGGTCACAACAGAGGCTATAGAAGGCCCTATTATTTCCGTGGGCGCAACAGAGGCTTTTATCCATGGGGCCAGTATAACCGAGGAGGCTATGGAAACTATCGCTCGAATTGGCAGAATTACCGACAAGCCTACAGTCCTCGTCGGGGCCGTTCCCGATCCCGGTCCCCAAAGAGAAGGTCCCCTTCACCAAGATCCAGGAGCCATTCTAGAAACTCCGATAAGTCTTCCTCTGACAGGTCAAGGCGCTCCTCATCCTCTCGTTCTTCCTCCAATCACAGCCGAATTGAATCTTCAAAACGCAAGTCTGCAAAGGAGAAAAAGTCCTCTTCCAAGGACAGTCGGCCATCTCAGGCTGCTGGGGATAACCAGGGTGACGAGGCCAAGGAGCAGACATTCTCTGGAGGCACCTCTCAAGATACAAAAGCATCTGAGAGCTCTAAGCCATGGTCAGATGCCACCACCTATGGCGCTGGTTCTGCATCAAGGGCTGTTTCCGACCTGAGTCCCCGAGAGCGAAGCCCCGCTCTCAAAAGCCCTCTCCAGTCTGTGGTGGTGAGGCGGCGGTCACCCCGTCCTAGTCCTGTGCCAAAGCCTAGCCCTCCACTCTCCAGCACATCTCAGATGGGCTCAACTCTGTCAGGTGGTGCTGGGTATCAGGCTGGGACACATCAAGGTCAGTTTGACCATGGCTCTGGGTCCTTGAGTCCATCTAAAAAGAGCCCCGTGGGTAAGAGTCCACCAGCCACTGGCTCCACATATGGCTCATCTCAGAAGGAGGAGACTGCTGCTTCAGGAGGAGCAGCCTATACAAAGAGGCAAGTATCTGGTTTCTCTGCCTGGTTGTGCTTTTATCTCACCAGCTGGCTGTTTAATTGTAATGTGATCTAAGTTAGAGCTCTGATTAATGGTAATGAGGTAATTCTCATTTCCTAAACTTTTCATTAGCAAACTTTAAAAGCATCACCCAAGGAAACCTTTAGCTTAACTCTAGCTTTCCTACCTTCCTAAATTTGTATTGCAGCATAAAGTTTCTTTAGACTACTCTGCAGTGATGTTTTCACATTTAAAATTTGCCTTGGATTCTACCAATATAAGCCAGAGAACAGTATAGATTTGTGGGTCAGCTATCAAAAAAATACCGATCTTTGCCAAAATGAGTGGCCATTGGAGCTGTTAGACCCTCTAGGAGCCACCATCTGCTGTGATCGAACTGCATCAGCCCGCCACAGTGAAGAGCTGCACCCTCACACCCTCCAGTTGAGGAGACTGGGCAGAATGGGAAAATCCAAGGCTTAGTCCAGGAAGGCCTTGTTTTAAAACCACAAGGTGGGTGTATGTCTCAGTAGAAACCAACCAGGCGGCATGTTAGGAGAGGATATGCCAGTACTTCTGTCTTTCTATCCTGGGGGACACGGTGAGTTGGAACATGAATCTTTTTTGTGTGTATGGATGGATTGGGATGGCAGAGAAAGAAGTTGTAGGAAAGTTGTATTGGAGCCAGTTTGTGGTCAAGAGGGACTGACCAGGCAAGTGTTTTCCGTTTTCTTTCCTTTCTCTCATTAGTGTATTTTTTGGTGCTCTGCTGTCCTTTGAATTTTCTTTGCCTTATCAGTCCAGTTAGAACTTGATTAGGCTTTGTCCATTAATGTTACAAATGAAATGTTCAGAATCTGTACTTTCCAGCCTTTAGTAAGTCCACTTTAAAATACAAATTTTGTTCCTTGCCAAAACCGTGACTCTCATTTGAAGGCTTAAGGTTTTTCCATAAGAAGCAGTCTAGTGATTTCTGCCCCCGATTAACGTGTATTTTGTTTTTATTTGTGTTTGCAGTACATTTCATACTTAGATCTTCTAGGTGACTTGCATCAAATATGAAGTCTCTTTTGAGGCTTATGTTTCCAAATATGTGTTGTATAAAAGCAAAACAGTCCAAGGGTGAACATTCTGTATTAACTTTGCTGAAAGCAGATTTTAAGTGACTGAGTGAAAGTTGGTAAGACCTTAATTTTTTTCCCCTCTAGACCACATTACAGGTAAGTAGGTTTAGTTTCTTGTTTTCTGGGGGTCTGCTTTTGTTTTTAGTATCCTAAAAATGACCCTTGTTACTCTTTTCCATTGTGTGTGTATTTTTCTTTCAAATGAGACGCTCATAGATCTGTATAGATTGGTTTTTCAGAAATTATTAGAAAGTAAATAAAAAGTGCTTTGGTAACACTGGGACCCACAAGACATGTTCTGAGAATCAGAAATCAATGACCATTTGGCGCTATTTTAGAGCACGTTGCTTAAGAAGCCTCTGTGTGTCTACCTTGTGTTTTTGTAACTAGGTATTTAGATGAGCAGAAGACAGAGAATGGGAAAGATAAGGAACAGAAACAACCAAATACTGATAAAGAGAAAATGAAAGAAAAAGGGAGTTTCTCTGACACAGGCTTGGGTGATGGAAAAATGAAATCTGATCCATTTGCTCCCAAAACTGATTCTGAGAAGCCTTTCCGGGGCAGCCAATCTCCCAAACGGTATAAGCTGCGAGATGACTTTGAGAAGAAGATGGCTGACTTCCACAAGGATGAGATGGATGACCAAGATAAGGACAAAGCTAAGGGAAGGAAGGAATCTGAGTTTGATGATGAACCCAAATTTATGTCCAAAGTCATAGCAGGTGCAAACAAAAGCCAGGAGGAGGAGAAATCAGGCAAATGGGAGGGCCTGGTATATGCACCTCCAGGGAAGGAAAAGCAGAGGAAAACAGAGGAGCTGGAGGAGGAGTCTTTCTCAGAGAGATCCAAAAAGGAGGATCGGGGAGGGACCAAGAGAAATGAGAGTGGCCACAGAGGATTTGTGCCTGAGAAGAATTTCCGAGTGACAGCATACAAAGCAGTCCATGAGAAAAGCTCATCGCCTCCACCAAGAAAGACTTCTGAGAGCCGAGATAAGCTGGGAGGCAAAGGAGACTTTTCCACAGGGAAGTCTTCCTTTTCCATTACTCGAGAGGCCCAGGTCAATGTCCGGATGGACTCTTTTGATGAGGACCTTGCACGGTGAGATGTTGTCCTTCTTGATCATCAGGGGCTTTTGTGGCCTAAGTGGTGTCTCCCATCCCTTCCTTGAAGGCATTTAAGAACTAGGACAGGCCGCTTCTATATTCTCCTCTGTTCACATTTCAGTGTTGATACCTCATGCCCACCTGTCTTTAGTGGGGAGTGTGTCACTGGGTGATTAAATGATAAGAGCAGTATCACAGAGAAGGTGTGAAACATTTTTCAATGACTGGCTTTTGGGGTCCCAGGTTCCTTGTTTTCTCTCACCCTTCGTCTGTCATCACTACTCTCATTCTGTTTCTTCTCAAAAACTAATTTTTTTGCCTGTGATCCCATCAGAATCCATTTCTCCATTCTTAGCTTATTCATCAAAGTCCGTATTTTAGGCTTCTGCCATCAGATAACACAATCATTTGAGAATTGAGGGAGATGAATGTGTGCGCATACCTGCCTCCACCCCCGACTTTGGGAAAGAGTGATGAGGCCCAGGCTACCGGCTCTTTGCTTGGCGGAATTTTGCCTAGCCGTTGGAAGTTGGCCTGAACGGCATTCCAGCCACATCCCACTCTTGGTTCCTTGTGTCAGCTCACTGAACGGCCTTGCCTGGCCAACTAGTTCATCTTTCAGAATACCTTGTCATTTGTTGTGTATGTTAAAACCATCAATAACCATAACAGAATCTCTGTGGTTTTGCTCTTCACTCCTTCCATTCTTATTAAAAATTTCCAGCGAAAAAAGGGAAGAAAAGATTTTGGATACCTTTTTTCATACTTCGGGTGCGTTGAGGTTACTTTGAACTTAAGTAGGAAGAGAAAATGGAGCTTCATGGATAGATAGATTTCAAGTTCTTCAGGAAATAAAGTATTGCATGTTTATGATTGAAATGTTCTGACTTTTGTGTATCTTGTTACATTGGGCCTTCTGTGTTTTCTTTTTTCAGACCCAGTGGCTTATTGGCTCAGGAACGGAAGCTTTGTCGGGATTTAGTCCATAGCAACAAAAAGGAACAGGAATTTCGTTCCATTTTCCAACACATACAGTCAGCTCAGTCTCAGCGTAGCCCCTCAGAATTGTTTGCCCAGCATATAGTGACCATTGTTCACCATGTTAAAGGTGAGTCCAGACTTCAGCTGGCTTCTGACTCCCCTTACACACTCTTAGCTTTCTCTGTTATAAACAGAAGCATGAGTGAGTGAATAAGGGAGCCTTTTGGGGCCTTTAACTCTTTCTAGAGGGCTAGGGACTGGTTTGAAAGTAATTTCCAGGGAGAAATCTCCATTTCTTTTAAATTACAGAGCTGAATATTTTGATAAGCTGCTAACCTGTGATCATGAGAACAGATAATATCCTATGAAAGTTCAAAAGGCTGGAAAAATTAGGAAGTGTGGGAAGTGTTAAGTGTTTTCCTACCCCACTCTCTATCCCATCACCTCTCTCTTTGCCCTTTTAATAGACAGAAGCATCTGGTAATCTCTCACAGACCTTTTTAATGTGAATTTCTTCCCCAAATCATTCTACCATCCCTTGGGCAAGTGGGGCTTGGGTAGGTTGGGGAATGACTGAGCGAATGATGTAGAACCTGGCTTGGGCCATTTATAGGCTCCATCTCAAACTTAAACAAGAGTTGGTGCTATGTTTAAAAGGCAGGTAAGCTCAAAATTTCTCTTTGTGTCCATGTCCTAAGACAAGGGAGCAATAATGGAAGCACTATACCCAACATTAGATTGTGCCTACTTTAGCCTTTTTTTCCTTCCTCCTTTCAGTATGTTTGTTGTGTGGATTTGACTACTTCAGTCATATCTCTCTGGCTACAGGTTCATTTAAGAGTTGAATGTTACATCTGCCTTTGGTGACAGTGTACTGTGTATTTCTTTGAATCTCCACAGAGCATCACTTTGGGTCCTCAGGAATGACATTGCATGAACGCTTTACTAAATACCTAAAGAGAGGAACTGAGCAGGAGGCGGCTAAAAACAAGAAAAGCCCGGAGATACACAGGTGAGGTCCTCAGCCTTATGCTGGAGGTTGTAATCAAAGGCTTCAACTTCAGATAGTAAATTCATCTTGTTTTTGCCACATGTTGGGTGCATTATCAGCAGACTAGGGCAGTGCCAGCTAGACTCCAGGATAGCTGTGGACATTTTGTAGCAGGAGTAGAAAGGATATGTTTTAATGACAACAGTCTCTTGCTTTGAGCCTGAGGAAAACAGCCCTCTTGATAAATATCAACCTTCTGCACTATTCTTGGGGGCTGATAAATGGTAAACTTAGAACACTGTAGACTTTGTGTAGCAGAGGAAATGTTAGCTTCCTTAAGCAAACCCATGTACTACATACACTAATTCTTCTTTTGGAGGAAGTTGCAACAGGGTTAGGGTTAATCTCAAGAGCTTAAAATGGAGTAAAGAATACCTTATTTGATGGAGAGTGTCTACCCAGCAAGTAGGGATTTGTCTAGAAATAAAAGTTGATTTTGTATTCAGTTCTTCAGTAGTTAGTTGCAGTAGGTAGTAGGACCATGTTTGTACAAGTCTAGGATTTAGGACTTTTGGGGTGTGTATACATGCTAGTCCATTTCTTCTTACCTAGACCTAATCTCAGAGGGAAATAATGGGCCCTTATATTCTGATTCCCAAGATGAAAACTGAGATTAGCAGGGTATAGAAATATGAACCTGAGATTATGGGCATGGCTGTGGGTGGGTCAGTTGTCCCAGGAAGAACAAGAAATGCCTTTGAGTTTGACTAGAAAGTTGGGAATGTGGTGGGTGTGGGGGGCACACTTGGAAGATACAAGACTATAAGTAAATGTTTATATATGTTATGAAACCTAATAATAAGAAAGAATGGCCAGAATCTACTGTCCAGTTTAAGAACTAGAGTGTTACCAGTACTGTAGTCACATAATGGAATATTACACAATTTTTGTATTTTCAATTTTAGAAGGATAGACATTTCCCCCAGTACATTCAGAAAACATGGTTTGGCTCATGATGAGATGAAAAGTCCTCGAGAACCTGGCTACAAGGTGAACTGTTGCTTTGATCAGTAATTCCAACAAAATGAGTACGTTGGGCATGAACTTGACAGAAATGTGTTTGTTTAAATTATTCTCTACTTAAGTTTGTGTTTTTCTTTTAAGGATGGGCATAATTCTAAAAATGAACTACAAAGGGTTAATTTTTATTAAATGTATCAACAACCTTTGTGAAGTGGTTAGAATATGGTAAATGACCCCAAAGTCTATTGAGGTGAGCTTGAGAAAAAAAAGAGAGGAGTTTTGGAACAAGTGCCCATGATGAGAGAAGAAACTTTTTGTGATATTTTTCTGCTTGTAAGTATTATCAAATCAACTGTATACATGCACTATTTCCAACCATGATTTCAAAAAGACATGCATGTCAGAAGAGAGTGAAATATTCATTCTTAAATGAGTAGACTGTCTTGAATAGCTAGTCTAGTTTTTTCCTAACATTGTATACCATATCTATCATCTGTTGGTGACTGTTAGTTTAAAGTTAAACATTATTTTGATAGCCCCAACTACATTTGCAATTATGTGCACGTAAACACTGTTAATTAAGCTTGTATGCAATCTTTTACTATGAAATAATAGATTTGGGTTTTTAAAAATCTGAATTTATTGACCTCCATTCACATATACAGTTGAAGTTTAAAATTAGAGATAGCTGTTCTGTGCTATTGAAATTTTTTCTAAAAATAATAATTTTCAAGTTTTCCAAACAAATTTGTGGTGTTGATTGAATGTGCTGAGAGGCGCATTCTTGTGCAGTCTCTCTTCTCTGCTGTCCCCTTTCTTTCTTTCTCCAAGTACCTGTCAGCTTGGCACTAAGCATGTGAAACACAAGGTTTTGAAACATCAGAAGAAAACTATGTCCTCCGTTCCTCAGAAAGCCAGCTCATTAGAGGTGTTGTCCGCACTATCTAAAGGAGCAGTGGCTGCATTGGTCTCTTTTTTTTTTCCTTTGGAGGATGTAGAGGCCCCATTCCCTCTGTCAGAAACAAAGTAATAACAAACAATAAACCTACTTACAGCCGTTAGTTAAAACTAAACTTGATTTCAACCAGAAGTTTAGTTTATGTAAGTAAAATAATACAGAATGAACTGCACATTCCTTCCTCTTTTGGGAGAGGATTTACTTGTGTGAGACAAATGCTAGTTTAAGATCCTTGAAACCACTTGGCATCTTTGAGCTCACAGACGCTCCTGTTTGCCACAAATCTTTGCAAGCCCTTGCTGTGATGTTTTGGGATGGTGCACAGCATATCCTTATGGTTAAACCTCCTAGAACAGAAGAGTTGTTTTGATTATTGGTTTTTCTAATAATGTTAGATCTAGTATTGCCACCTTATGAAGTCATTGTAATTTTTTGTGTTCTTTCTTTAGAGAAGTTTCACAATATAACTCAGCGTTTTGAAATACTACTTAAGTCTCCCATTGTCTCTCTTTGGACTCAGTAGTCAGACATAATTCCAAGTAGGAGATAGGCCATGGGTGGCTGCTGCAGTGTAGGTAGGGGAAGGATAATAGGAGTAGAACCATGAGTGCTTCAACTCTTAGGGTGACTAACCTGAGGCAGCCTACCCACTCACCTTCCAGAGGTAATGGTGGTGTTCTTAACTTGTAGAATAGCCAGAGTCATTTCTGAGCCACAGAGGATACAGAAAAGTGAGATCACTTTATATAGCATTTTCAAAGGCTTCCATCCTCATTTTAGGATTTGGCTTGGGCTCTATGAGGGATCCTCATGAAGTGACTTCTGTGAGACACCTGCATCCCTCCCAAGCTTGGGTGAGGTGTCCCACATTCCTGGTGCTTCTCTGTACTGTCCCATTGGAGTAGAAACCACATTTTGTGAGGTGGTTGACTTGGCAATCTTGAATCCCAAAAACCTTAATTTTGACTTCTCTTTTGGCAGGCTGAGGGAAAATACAAAGATGATCCCGTTGATCTCCGCCTTGATATTGAACGTCGTAAAAAACATAAAGAGAGAGATCTTAAACGAGGTAAATCAAGAGAATCAGTGGATTCCCGAGATTCAAGCCACTCAAGGGAAAGATCAGCTGAGAAAACAGAGAAAACTCATAAAGGATCAAAGAAGCAAAAGTACGTAAACCCCTGCCTGTCACCCCCTTAAGACTCTTGAATAGGGTCTCTTGCCTGCCCTTTTTGGGCTGTACACCAGACCTTCTGAGTCAGAGGACTTAGGAATGAACTGAACTTGTGCAGTTTTTTCTTTCATACAATATAACTGTCGTGTAGGATCCCTGATTTGAAAACAGAACTTCTACATCAAAAGTAGGTGTGATCCTTGTACAAAGGAGGCCTCCTGGGACATTGATGGTTAATATAGCTAAATGGACAGTGTTGGGAATCATTTGGGAATTTGTTATTGTTTTAGACATGTTCTTTCTCATTACAAATCTTCATGGGGGCTTTATATTTTAGAAATGGCTCAAAGTCATTGTTGGGTATTAACATTCTGGTCAAAGAAACAGGGTGGAACTAGATGGGGCAACATTGTTGATCTTACATGTCTTTTAAACAAGTTTCAAAGCCAGTTTGAAGAGGTGTTCAGATAGTCTTTAAACAAAGGTAGCATTGTTGAACTTTGTAGGGCAGCATTCATGCCAAGATCCTGATGTATTTGTTTACATTTTTGAAAGTGCCATATCTTTTCAATCATGCCTCATTAAAACTACCAGAGTTTAAGTGCCACACCTTCTATAGAAGCAGTAGTTCTGCTATTTCTAAACTTCAGTTGGCAGGCTTTTTTTTTTTTTTTTTTTTTTTATCATTTGGGTGAAAGTTTACAGATTAAGTTCATTTTCCATTCAACAGTTCATACACGTTTTGTTTCATGACTTTCATTTGTAATCCCCATAATGTAACGTCTCTCTTCCCCCTTCCTCCCTGTGGTTACCTTTTCCTTTGTCTTTCTTTCCTGTGCATTCCTGCTTTCTGAGCTATCTTCCTGTGCAAATGCTGCCCTTTGGATCTCCCATGGTTGATCTAGCAAGCATTTTTGTACCTATTTTCCAAAAACCCTTTGAGATAAGTTGAACATTTGATGTATTGCTTGTTCTGTCTGTTTGAAAGATAAAGCTCAGCTCAGAATGACTTGCTGAGGTCAAACAAGTGAGAGCTGACATTAAAACTCAAAGATACTTTTCTCCTTTGTCTCCAATTTTACTGTTATTTATGCATTTAAACCCCAAGCAGCTTTTAGGGCTGTACCTGGATAAAGGCCCTGATAATGCACCATAGGGAGTAAAAGTGGTGGCATGGTCCTCCTCAGGGCTGCCCCTGGAGGAGAGGGAGCAGAACCTAGCAAGCCTTTCAGGGGGGTTTGGGCACTTAACCCTGATTCCTCTCCCTGGAACCTGGAATACCTCTGACTGTACCTCTGACTTGCTGTGTGACCTTAAAGCAGTGTTTTTGCAGCCCTGATTTTCTCTGGTTTTGTCATTAAAATACTGCGCTACAGTTTACAAGAACTCTTTCTCATGTACCTAAAGAATGACTTATCTAAGGTCAGGAGTCTTACTGTTGAAATCCTCTTGAAATAGCACTGATTTTTAATAGAGTCAGACTTAAGCATCTGAGTTACAAGAATCCTATAACAACATATTTTTCTCTTTTTATAACTAGGTGCAAAGAAGAATTAGTAAGATTAAAATATTTGCGTTCCTCTCACCCCACCCCATCCCCTGTGTGTGGGGGGGTTGGTTTTCATAATAGAAAAGGACTAAGGGAAGGAGAGGACAACAATATGTGACTGATGCATGGCTGGCTCCTCCCTAGAATGATCCCTATTGCTGGGACCCAGGCCTTTCTGACAACTTAGAGACAGCCTCTACTACTACATAGCAGATCTGGCCTGTTGTATGTAGACTGTGACTCATTCATACTAAGTTAATTTACCCTAGTCTGTAATTTGCCCTTGATGAGGGAAGAGCAGATAACTCTGGGAAGAGTTTTATCAGATCCTATGCTTAATAACACAGCCTGTTTGGGGTCAGTGGTAGGTGATACATGGAAGTGTGGTATAATTAGAGAGATAAGTTTGAGTCCAGGCTCTCTCCAGGTCTGCCCCTGAGCTTGAAGAAAATCATGCCCAATAATTATAGTTGCCATTTATTGTGTGCCTACTATGTCGGTGCAGAGTGTTTAAACACACTCTTTATTTAATCTTTAGAACAACTCCATAAGATAGGTGGTAATATTGTCCCTATAAGAAATAAAAATAATGTAAAGCACTAACAGATGATAGTATTTAAAGTCTCTAGCACAGAGATGTTGTAGCTGTCAATATAGTGTTTCCTTCTCTCTGATTTGTGTATATGTGTTGGACTGAGCTACTAGAGGAAGCTCTGGTGGTGTGCCTAAGGCACTGGACTGCTAACCAGAAGGCTGGCAGTTCAGACCCACCAGCCACTCCTCAGAAGGAAGATAGATGGGGCAATCTACCTCCGTAGTGATAACTGCCTTGGAAACCCAAGGAGGGGTTGCTGTGAGTCAGATCTGACTCGATGGCAGTGAGTTTGTTTTTTTTGGTTTTGGGGCTACTAGATGCCATAGAGGATTTTATCCCTTCTGTATATATCCTGTGCATGTTGCAGTCTCAAACATATTACTGAACATGACTGACAGAATTGGGAGGGAGCTCCCTAGGTGTGCCCTGGTTGGGTTTTTAGTTTACTGATCCTGAGTTGTTTTCATCACAGAAATACTCTTGGTTATTCTTTGCCTCTTCTCCATGAGACTCCAGCCAAGGGCTCTATTTGATTGGCTTATTCACCCCCGTGGTTCTTCTGTCTTTATAGGAAGCACCGGAGAGCCCGAGACCGATCCAGGTCCTCATCCTCTTCCTCCCAGTCATCCCATTCTTACAAAGCAGATGAGTACACTGAGGAGACGGAGGAGAGAGAGGAGAGCACTACGGGCTTTGACAAGTCAAGACTGGGGACCAAAGATTTTGTGGGTCCAAGCGAAAGAGGAGGCAGAGCTCGAGGGACCTTTGTAAGACCCTGCCCCCTCCCCTTTTCTCCAAGCCTTTTGCTCCCACCAGTTCTGGTTATATTTTATTAGAACACCAGCTTGTTGCATTTGATATAAATAATCTAGTCTGTAGATCCCAGACTATGTAATGCCCTCCCTTAGCCCTAGCCTTTCCATTTTTCTGTCTGTAATCACTTAGCTAGAAAGGCTCTTAGGGCTTCTGGTCTCAGAATTTCCCCACTTCTCTCCGGCTCTGTGTAGAGAGGGCCTTGGGTCTTGTTTATGCTCTGTCTAGGCTTTAGACGTGAGATGGGATGAGTGGAATGGATAGAAAACAGTACTAGACTGGCTTGGGAATGACCAGCATATGACTGGGAGGACAGCTACTGTTCTGTACCAGAAAAGTGTTTGAACAGAATGCAGGGAATTATTTTTCTTTATTCCTGACATGATCCTTTGTTCCCATTTACCGCTGCAGCAATTTCGAGCCAGAGGGCGAGGCTGGGGCAGAGGCAACTACTCTGGTAACAATAACAACAACAGCAACAACGATTTTCAAAAGAGAAACCGGGAAGAGGAGTGGGACCCAGAGTACACACCCAAAAGCAAGAAATATTACTTGGTATGTGTTTGGGATAACCAGGAAGGGTCAGAGGGCCTTGAGCATACATAGTAGCTGGTCCCAAAACCTTAATTGGTCTGCTCCAAACTGTGATTAAATATGTATGCAGGCATATTCGCACATATTGGAGGATGTGTACTAGTTGAGCAGTATAGTGCTAGTTGGTGGTAGTCGTGGCCTTGAAAAGGTTTATCATATAAGATGTTTATGAATTCCAAAGATGAGCAAGAAGTGTTGCTGTTACCTTTATAGTCCATGGCTTGTTCTACTGCTCATGCACTCCCAACCTAAGCCTCCATTCCATGAGAGAGCCGTAACTCTTCGCCTGAAGCCACAGTTCCCCAGTGCAAAGTTGAGAGTGAAGAATGATACTCAGAGGATCTCTTTGATAAGCTCTTGGTCATTTCTAAGCACCCTCTGGGCCTCCCTTTCCCAGTGTCTCAGGTTGAGTCTTTTCTAGCCTTGATTATTACTTAGCCAATGGGTGAGCTCTTTCCCCTACTATACAAATACTAGACTCAAATCCAAGTAGATGTTGATTCTAGCGACTGTAACCAAGGTAGACTTGCAGCTCCAGAAGGATGGGGGCTGCGTTGGCAGGTTCACAGCTAGGAAACATGTTGCTGTGTGGATGACTATGCACTGCCGCTTTTACTTTTCTAGGCCTGTTGGGAGCTCCTGTGAGGCTGCAAGCCAGACCTTTGATCCCATCGCTAGAGAGAGTAGTTGTCTGTCCCCAGGAAGTAGGGCTGAAGTTGTCTGGGCCCAGCTGAAGTAGGACTGCTGTAGGGGGAAAGACCAAAGACCCCCTTCCCAGTTCCCACTTGCCACCCAAAAGAGAGACTTATCAGTCTGATTAATTTAGGCTGGTGAACAAGTGCAACCATGGTGAGAAAACCTGGGCACTTAGCTGAACTGACCCAGGACCCTAAGGCCCTAACCTGGGTGGGTGAGTGTATAGGTGAGGGTGTTTTAAACCCATGTGTCTGATGAAGAAACAGCAACTATCAGTATTCATAGTGCTTTCTCATGTTCTTTCATTGGACCCCATTCTATCTCATGAGATCATCAGAGCAGGGATTGTTAGTGATGAGGGTTGTTTTTTCAACTTTAACACACTGAGACTCCTTGCATAAACCCCAGAGAGAACAGATAAGAGAGGCAGGGTTCTGGTCCTGCCTTGGCCACTGGCTAGTTTGAGACCATGAGTGGGTCATTTGGCTTGTTATGGGGGTAGGTCAGGAAGAGCCCCAGCTATGTGTTCCAAGAGTTGCTTTCTCTAGTTAACTGTTTAGCAACCCACATGAGGCATAGTTTCACTTTTTAGTGTGATTGGCATTCTCAAACTCAAACTTTGAAAGGTGGAGTTAAAGTTCATCAGCTTTAGTTTCTTCATTTGCATAGTGGGGGATGGTGGTAGGTAACATGAGGATTAAATGAGATCATGCATAGAAGGGTCTTAATGTTCAGTGAAGAGTTTATCACCATCATAATGTTCAAGCTGCTGCCTATGGGAGAATTCCTAAGGCATCCAACAGAATATATTTTCTTTACTCTGAACTAGTGGCATTTTTGTAGTGAAGGGGGGACAGGGAGAAATGTAGGAGTAGTCTAGGTTGGGTTGGGGCACAGGTTATTTTGGGAAAGGGATACCTGGGTGAGTGCCAGGGAAGAGGTCTTTCTGGCTACTTCTGTTCACTCTGGCATTGATAGAAGTTTCTTTCCTCTTAGCATGATGACCGTGAAGGTGAAGGCAGTGAGAAGTGGGTGAGCCGAGGCCGTGGCCGAGGAGCCTTTCCCCGGGGTCGAGGCCGGTTCATGTTCCGGAAATCGAGCACCAGCCCCAAATGGGCCCATGACAAGTTCAGTGGGGAAGAAGGGGAGATTGAAGACGACGAGAGCGGGACAGAGAACAGAGAAGAGAAGGACAATTTACAACCCACAACTGAATAGAGGCTGCTCTGATGGGAGCCCCTGCCCAGGGGAGGCAGGCGCTGGGAAGATGGCTGGTGAGGCACTAAACAAGAGCCTCAGAAAGATTCTGAAAATACCCACCCACCCACCAACCCACCACCACCAGCCTTGCAGAATCCTACTACAGCCGGAAGCATCCTTGGCGCTGCATCCTATTGGACAGAGGAGCCCGCCATGGGGCCTGGGGTCGGGCCTAGGTTTTAAAGAGCAGAACACACATGTTGGGCTTGCTGTGTTTTTCATTTGTTGTTGGTGTGTGGGGTGGGGGCTGGGGTGGGGTGAGGGGAGCAATGCTTGTATTTTGGTTTGCTCCTGTTAGAAACCAACAGTTCTTAATTTCATTTCATTTGGAGCTATGAGGAATAATTTGATTATTTTCAATCTCTTCTCCCCCTTCCTGATTTTAAAAGCCCTTCTTTTTTTTAGGCATATGTAGTAATAGTAGCAAACGAAAAAAAATTTAATTTGGGCAACTTTGATTCTTAAAACAGAAAACAAAGCATGTGAATAAACATTGAAGTGTTCACCTCAGTTTGGGACCAAACTGCTTGGAACTTTGTAGAAACTGGTTTTGTATGTCATGGAGGAGTTCACGGTCTTACAGACCACCTTGTGTTCCCCTTTTCTGCGCGGCCACTTGGCTGCTCCTAACCACACCCCACACCCCCTTCCATCTTTTCTGATTTCTTCTGGGCTGGACTGCCCATCCTCCACCAGCAGCTCTAGTATCCTAAACTTCCTAGTCTTGCTGATCCTCTCAGCAACTGGGGTGGAAACTGGAGGGCAGTTTCTGGTCTGTTTTCTAAGAAACTTCTGAATTATCTTTACAAATATAAGATGAGAAAATAATTTTTCCAATATTTTTTATTAATCTTTTTATAAAGAAACTCCTATGATTGATTAAGGAAGGCGGTCGTGGTTGGGTGGTTTGTGGGTTTGTCTTTGTGTTTTGGTTAGTTTTTTTTTTCTTTTCTATTAAAGCTTTAAGTTGAAACAGTCTCAGATGTTTGGGGTGGGGAAAAACATCCTCTTAAAATGGGTCCTTGTGCTGCCTTCTGGGGAGGCGGTCCTGAGCAGGTGAATCATATGGCATTTATGCATATGTTATATGCGGACTGCACCCACCTCTTCCCCCCAGCCTTTGCCCCTAGGATTGTTACGCTACTTTCCCCTTACTTTGCTACATTTCTATAGTTAAGTTGGTTTTACTTGAATGATTTCATGTTTAGGGGGGAAAAATGAAAAATACCCTTAAAATTTGTTTCAACTCCTCCTGCAAATAAAAAAGAAAAAATAAATGAAGTGGCAGATGTACATGGGCTCTGGTTATTGTCAGAGTGTGTATGTGTGTGTGTTATCTCCCCATAGCAGCTTCAAGTTACCTGAAAGACATAATAGTGTTTGTGGGTTAGAATGTTGCTGACTCCCTCCTGACAAGCCCCTCACTCAGTTCCCTGGGAGAAGCCTCTGTGGACCAATAATTTCTCATTCCTAACTCAGGGGTTTTTCTTCATCCTTCACCTTGCACCTCAGAAGAGTTGGGTTTTCTCACTGTGGCATTATGTGCTAGGACTTTGGCTTTCCCAGTAGTTGGGCGGGGCTCACCACTGAGCTGGAAAATCAACTGAAAGCTAGCCTAAACCACATGGGTCTGGCCCCACGTGAGCCCTAACCTTGAGGGCTTTCCTAGCCCTGGGCTTGGCCTTACAAGCTGAAAAGTTCCTTGTACCTCCCTTCCGCCAAGAAGAATCCAGAAGTGTTTTCTGAAAGCGAGCTAGGCTCCTGTAGGTGGGTAGCAGAGAGACCTTTGCTGTGTGTACTGGGACCAGGGAGGTACATGCCTTACAGGATTTGGAGTGTACCACCAGCAGTTCTATGTACAAATTCAGCAGCCACTTCCAACCTGCCCCTGGATTGAGCCGTTGCCGCCTTGCTAGGATCCCCACCCTGGTATGTGTCTCTCCACACCTCTTCCCCTGCAGCTAAAAGCTGAGATGCGAGCATAGGACCGGGAAGGCTCTGCAAATGGTGGGTTGGAAGCCTTGGGGCTAAGAAAGGCTGGGAGGAGCAGGGAGGTGGCTAGACCAGAATTTAAGTGACTGAACGGGGAAGAGTGACCCAAGCGCGGGCCAGAGACCTAAGAATCCTCACTTCTGGCTTGAGGGCCGAACCTGCCAAGCCGGGGCGGCCGCCCCCTTTCCCGCGCCCACTCCCAGCACCTGGAACCCGACCTATCGACTTGAGTCTCCACCGCCTCTGCTTCACAACCTCGCAGCCCGTCTCTACCCGGGCCCAGTACTCAGCCACCAGCGGGACTGCGCTGCCCTATCTTGCCAGCTCCACAGGGCACCCCGGAATTCATGGGTATGTGCGGAAAGATTTGAGTGGTTCCTCCTTGCAACCATGTGGACGGACATACAGCAAAAACCCACCACCACCCATCTTGTCCACGTTCCTCTACCCGGTGCTCGGGTCTCCTGGTGGCGCGCTCTGGCGAGTCCGACAAGACTGGACTAAGCTGAGCCGCGCGCCTTCGCCTTGTCCTCCGCCCGCAGAGGTCCTGGTCCTGTACGGATACCGTGCGCAGAAGGAGGACGAGTTGAGCCTGGTGCCCGGGGACGTGGTCCGGCAGGTGCGCCAGGGGCCTGTACGGGGCTGGCTACGAGGAGAACTGGGGGGCCGCTGCGGCCTCTTTCCCGAACGCCGGGTGCAGGTAAGGCAGGAGCAGAAGGACACTGAGGGGGCAGGTGGTCTGCCCGGTGCCTGGGAGCTGAAAGCGTCCCTTCCCCATGTCCTCATACCTAGGAGATTCCGGAGAATCTACGGGGCACCGCAGAGGGGCAAAGGCCGCGCTGCGCGCGCCGTCGAGGTAACCCCCGGGACCCACAAGTGGGCGTGCGGGGCTGGAGTCCAGAGCCTTCCACTTCCGGCTGCGGCCGGGCGAGGTTCTGGGTGGGGCCGCGCAACCGCGCTCTGATCTGTGATTGGCCGTTGAGTACAATGCTTCGCCACGGGGCGGGGCCTGGAGGCACTAAGGGTTGAGCTCGCGGCTCTCCCTTGCCCCAGGTCAGGGACTGGGGCTCCCGGCAGAAGTTGTCACTTTCTCCCCCAACACCAGGCCACGCGGCTAAATTTCCGGGTCCCCAAAGATGGTGGTGCAAAGTGAACTTCAGCTACAGCCCGGAGCAGGCGGACGAGCTGAAGCTCGAAGCTGGGGAGATGGTGGAAGTGTTAAAGGAGGTGAGGGGATAAGGTGCTGAGAGGGTGTGGAAGAGATAGATACATAATGGAGCAAGTCTCTCTGTCTCTCTCTCTCTCGGAGGGGTAATGGGCGAAATGAGGGTGCGGGGAATGAGAATGGTGAAGCGAGCAGGGATGGGGAAGTGAGGAAGCAAGGGTGGAGGGGATCCTTGGGCAGCATCGCAGCAGAACCAGGGGGTATCAGAGTTTGAGAGACCCTTGGGGCAGAACCAGATGCCCCTGAGTCCTCCCCTCCTCCCCAGATTGAGGACGGCTGGTGGCTGGGGCAGAAGAATGGGCAGCTGGGAGCCTTCCCATCCAACTTTGTGGAGTTGCTGGACAGTGGGCCCCCAAGTGAGACCTCGATCCTGTCACCCCGTGACCAGACTCTGCAGTCTCCAACAACCTTCCCAGTGGCCTGAGCCTGTGATCCACACAACCTGACCCTGTGACCCCTTTGACTCTCTCCCATGATCTTAAAATCTAACCTGTAAACTTGCACACCCTATCTAACCTCACTATCTCCCCCTTCCCAGGCGTTGATATCCCAGACATGCCTTCAGTCAGCTCTTGTCCCCAGCGGCCTCCCAAGGTAAATTGGGTCAGGATGAATCTAGAAGCGTCAGGTTCCCCATAAGGTAATGGGAGGCTCAGCTTGTTACTCCCTCTCCCTGTCCCCACTAGCTGAGCTGCCTAACCTATGATAGCCCTCCAGATTACCTTCGGACAGGTGAGCACCCAGCCAAAGGATCCCCCAGTCTCCCCTCCCCCTCCTCCAAACTACCACTCTGGCTTGGGGGAGGGGAGACCAGCTAGGCTGATGGGGGTGGGAGCTGCTGACTGCTGGAGGAGTTGTTTGCTTGGGTGGACTGACTTCCCCTCAGTTTCCCACCCTGAGACCTACAGGGTCCTGTTTGACTACCAGCCTGAGGCCCCAGACGAATTGGAGCTGCGGAGGGGGGACGTGGTGAAAGTACTGAGGAAGGTGTGAAAGGAATAGGGCAGGGGAAGGCTCAGGGAAGGGGGTACTGAAAAGGGTTGAGACCCAGAATGAGAAGGAACTGGGGCTGGCTCACTTCCCCACCGTCATTTTTCTCTCCCAGACCACAGAAGATAAGGGCTGGTGGGAAGGAGAGTCTCAAGGCAGGAGGGGAGTTTTCCCAGACAACTTCGTGCTCCCACCACCCCCAGTGAGTACAAAGCCTCAGACTGAGGTGGCAGGGGCTTTGGTACACTCAGGCTCAGGTACTTTGAACACGGTTGAGGGTCTTGGTACTCCCTGGGCATAGCTGCAAGGACCTGGGGCTCCCTTGAAACAGCCAGGAGGTTATGGCACTCCCTGGATGTATTTGGAGAATCACCCCCAAATGAGACTAGACCTAAGACTGTGAATGCACCTCATCAGATTCTGATACTTCCTTTCTGCATAGATCAAGAAGCTGGTCCCACGGAAAGTGGTATCTCGGGAATCAGGTGAGTACCTGGGAAGCCTGGATTAGGAGGTATTCTCTGGGAGGTCCAGCTCAGTTACCCATGAACACCCACAGCTCCCCCAGTAGCCAGTATACCATCACCTCTATAGGAGCTCCCTCCCCTGTGGGTCAAGGGTCTGATAGGACCCAATGTGTGTAAATATGTCAGTTTGTGTGTGTTAATGGCTTCATGCTTCTGTGCCTGTCTTGAGAATGTGACTGTCAGCTTGTATGTATTTATGAGGAAATGTACGACTCTGTGTGTGTATGTTCATGTCTTAAGTGTATACATAGCTCTGTATATGTATCCTGGTGTCTATGTGCCTTTTTATTTCTATTTTACTATTTTATTTATTTATATTTTAATAGTAGTCGAAACTTGTTATACATATAAGAATACACATATAAAACATTGTTATTGTTATACGTATAAGAATATATTTAACATATAAAACTTAACAGTGAACTCTCTTGGTCTCCCACCCAAATTCAAGGGCTGGAACATTGCCAATAGTTTATATGTTCCTTCTCTTTTCCATACTGCTGCTTCTCCTACCCCAAAAGTAACCAGAATTTTGTTATAACTCCCTTGAAGTTTTAAGTTTTCTTTTTTTAACATATGTATGTACCTAAAAAATGTGCCACTTAGTTTTTTTGCTTGGTTTTGAGCTTAACTAAGTGGTGTCATACTGGGATAGTCTTCTGGGACTTGGTTTGTTCAATCAATGTTATGTCTCTAAGATTGATCTGTGTTGTTGTGTGTAGCTGTAGTTCATTTATTTTTCCTCTTTTGTATAATATTCCTTGTAGAGTACACCACAGTTTATGTGTCTGTTCTCCTCCTGATGTTGGATATTTTAGTTCTCGTTTTTCACTGTTACAAGTAGTACTTCCATGAGTATTCATGGGCATGTCTTCCAGTGTGTAGGTATAATAGTTTCTCTGGGGTATAATCCTAGGAGTGTTATTGCTGGATCATAAGGTATGCAGATTTTTACAAGATAAAGTCAAATTGGTTTCCAAAGTGATTGTATACTTTAACACTCCACCATTAGACTATAAGAGATCATGTTGGCCTGTATCTTAAAATAACTTTTTTTTTCTTTTTTTCCCTTTCTTTATTCGTTTTTATTGTGATTTGGGTGGAAGTTTACAAGAGCAAATTCATTTTCCCTTCAACAGTTCATACATATTTTGTTTCATGACATTGATTGTAGTCCCCATAGTGTAACAGCTCTCTTCCCACTTCCTCCCAGTGCTTACCTTTTCCCCTGTGTCCTTCTCTCCTATGCGTTCCTGCCCTCTGAGCTGTCTCCCTGAATAAATTGTACCCTTCTGATCTCCCATGGTTGATTGTTCTAAAGAGTGTATTTACCTGGTGTAAATGTTCACCTTGTAGGCCTGTCAGGAGCTCTAGTGGTATAGTGCCTAAGGCATTTGACTGCTAACCAGCAGGCTGGCAGTTCAAACCCACCAGCCACTCTTCAGAAGGAAGGTTGGGCAATCTACTTCCATAGCAATACCGCCTCGGAAACCCAAGGAGGGGTCGCTATGAGTCAGATCCAACTCGATGACAGTGAATTTGGTTTTGGTCTGTTGTTTGGCTGGAAGTCAAGGAAGTGAGTTCAGTTTAGGCCTGAAGGGTGACTAGGAGCCATAGTCTCAGGGGTTTCACTAGTCTCTATCAGACCAGTAAGCCTCTTTTTTATGATTTTGAAGGTTTTTTTTTTTTCTTAATTATGATTTGGGTGAAAGTTTACTAAGCAAATTAATTTTTCATTCAATAGTTCATACACATTTTGTTTCATGACATTGATTACAATCCCCATGATGTAAAAGCTTTCTTCCCACTTCCTCCCTGTGGTTACCTTTTCCCCTATGTCCTTCTCTCCTATGCGTTCCTGCCCTCTGAGCTGTCTCCCTGTATAAATTGTGCCCTTCTGATCTCCCATGGTTGATTATTCTAAAGAATGTACTTACCTAGTGTAAATGTTCACCTTGAAAGTCTGTCTGTTGGGCTGGAAGCTGCAGAAGTGAGTTCAATTGGCCATAGTCTCGGGGATTTCATGAGGCTCGTTCAGACGAGTTCTGGTCTTTTTTATGATTTTGAGTTTTGCTTCATATTTTTCTCCCATTCTGTCCAGGATCTCTTCTTCTGGTCCTTTCTGAGTGGGTTGACTGTGGTAGCTGGGGACCATCTAGTTCTTCTGGTCTCAGGGTCATGTAAGCTGACGTTCCCATGGTTACTAGTCCCTTGGACTAATTGTTTCCATACATCTTTGATTTTCTTCATTCTTCTTTGCTCTAGATGAGGAGAGACCAACTGTTGCATTTTAGATGGCCGCTCACAAGCTTTTAAGATGCCAGTCACTACTCACCAAAGTAGGATGTAGAACAATGTTTTTGTGTAGTATGTTATGCCAGTTGAGCTTGATGTCCCCCATGACCCATAGTCTTGAGCCTACAGGCCCAGCAACGCACTCCCTCTGCTTTTATTTTTGAAGGATAGTTTTGCTGGATAAAGAAATCTGATGGCGCAGTGCCTAAGGTGTTTTACTGCTAACCAGAAGGTTGATGGTTCAAACCTACCAGCCGCTCTGCAGGAGGAAGATGGGGCAGTCTCCTTCCATAAAGATTTACCACCTTGGAAACCCAGTGGGGGTCGCTATGAGTCAGAATTGACTTGATGGCAGCGAGTTTTTTTTTTTTTTACTGGATATAGAAATCTTGGTTGATGGGGTTTTTTGCCTCCAGCACTTTGAATGCCATTCCACTTCCTTCTGGCCTTCATTGTTTCTTTCCTTCTTTCTTAATCTTAATAAGGAATAATTCACATAAAATATAAGTCACCAATTTTAAGTGAATACTATGATGATTTTCCCCTCATTCTCCATTCCCTGGTAACCACCAGTTTTCCTTTGTCTTGATTGATTTACCTATTCCAGCTATTTCATATGTTGTGTTATTGTTGGTAGGTGTCATTGAGTCGTTTCTGACTCATAGCAGCACTGTGTACAGCAGAACGGAACACTGCCTGGTCTTGCACCATCCTCAGTCTTTGCTGTGCCTGAGCCTGCTGTTGCAGTTACTGTATCAATCCATCTCATTGAGGATGTTCTCCTTTTCACTGACCTCCACTTTACCAAGCCTGATAGCCTTCTCCAGGGATTAGTCTCTCCTGATAACATGACCAAAGTCCCAGAGACAAAGTCTGGCTGTTCTCTCTTCTAAGGAGCATTCTGGTTGTACTTCTCTAAGACTGATTTGTTCCTTGGTTTGGAATCCTTGGTATATTCAGTATCTTCACCAACATCACAGATCAAATGCATCAGTTCTGCTTTCTTCCGGTTTTCACATGTATCTGAGGCCATTGCAAAGACCATGGCTTGGGTTAGGTGCACCTTAGTCTTCAGAGTGACATCTTTGCTTTTGAATACTTTAAAGAGATCTTTTACAGCAGATTTGCCTAATGCAATACATCCTTTGATTTCTTGACTGCTACATCCATGGGCATTAATTGTGGATCCAAGTAAAATGAAATCCTTGACAACTTCAATCTTTTCTCCATTTATCATGATGTTGCTTATTGGTCCAGTTGAAAGGATTTTTATTTTCTTTATGTGGAAGTATAATCCATACTGAAGACTGTAGTCTTTGATCTTCATCAATAAGTTCTTCAAGTCTTCTTTATTTTCAGCAAACAAGGTTGTATCATCTGTGTATCACAGGTTGTTAATGAGTCTTCCTCCAACCCCAAGGCTGTGTTGTTCTTCATATAATCCAGCTTCTTGGATTATATGCTTCCTTTAAGTGAGATAGCATAATATTTGTCCTTTTGTGACTTACTTATTTTACTTGACGTAATGTTTTTAAGGTTTATCTGTATCAGAACCTCAGTTTTCATTATAGCTGACTAATATGCTATTGTGTGTGTATACCTCAATTTGGTTAGCCATTCACATGATGATGGACACTTGGGTTGTTTCTCCCTTTTAGTTATTGTGAGTAACACTGCATTGAACATTGATGTTTTATGTCTTTTTGAGGTGCTGCTTTCAGTGCTTTTGAGTGTATATACCTGGGAGTGGAAATACTGGGTTCTGTCATATTTCTGTGGTTAATTTTTTATTTGCATTTTTCTGATAACTAATTATGTGTAAGCTCTCTTTTCAAGTACTTGTTGGCCATTTGTAAATCTTCTTTAGAGAAAAGACGTTTAATGTTTTTGCTCATTTTTAAAAATGGTTGTTAGTCTTTTTTTGTTGAATTTAAAGAGTTGTTTGTAAATTCTGACTACTAAACTTTTACCTGATATATGGTTTCCAGATATTTCCTCCTATTATGTAGGTTGTTGTCTTCACTTTCTTGATAATATCTCTTGATGCCAAAAGCTTTTAAATTTTGATGAAGTCCAGTTTATTCTCTTGTTGCTCATGCTTTTGTGTCATATCTAAAAATCTAAATATACCTAAAAGAATAGAATGTCTTGAAGCTTTACCCCTATGTTTTCTTCTAAAGGTCTTAAGGGTTTAGCTCTTATGTTTAAGTCATTGATCCATTTTGAGGAATTTTGTATATGGTGACAGGTACGGGCATGGCTTCATTCTTCTCATGTGGATATCCAGTTGTCCCAGCACTATTTGTTAAAGAAACTATTCTTTCCCCCACTGACTATATTTGACATCCTTAACAACAATCAGTTGACCACAGATGTATGAGTTTATTTTTAAACTCAATTTTTTGCATTGGTTTGCATGTTGATCTTTATACCAGTATCATACTGTTTTTATTATTGCAGCTTTTGCAGTATGTTTTAAAATCAGGAAGTGTAAGTCCTCCTACTTTGTTCTTTTTCTTTTTTTTTTCCCCTCAAAATTGTTTTGGCTGTTTGAGGCCCCTTACAGTTCTATGTGAATTTGAAGATTGGCTTTTCCAGTCCTGCAAAAAGAGGCTGTTGGAATTTTAATAGGAATTGTGTTCTATCTATAGATTGCATTTGGTACAGTTGACATCAGTTCAATTTGGAGTGGTCAGTGATGCCTAAACTCACTGATCTTGTTGGTGGAAGTGATGATCGAGGCAGCAGGTAGGTGGGGAGGGCAAACATCTCTATTAGCTTGAGTCAAGATTGGGGTATATATATTCCTGGCTGATGTTGTATGTCAATGCAGCAGGGAACAGAAAAAGCCCAAGCTAGGTCACTGATCCATTTTGAGGAATTTTGTATATGGTGAGAGGTACTAGGTGTAGCTTCATTCTTTTCATGTAGAAATCCAATTGTTTATCATTCCATGAACACTGTTTTTCCATTTACTTAGATCTCTTTTGATTTCTTTAGCAGTGTTTTATAGTTTTCAATATAAAGGTTTTTACCCCCTCGGTTAAATTTATCTCTAGGTATTTTATTCTTTGAGAAGCTAATTGTAAAATGAATGGTTTTCTTGATTTCCTTTTTAGGTTATTCCTTACTTGACAGCACATAACAACAACAACAACAACAGTGTATAAAAAACACAACTCATTTCTGTGCCTTGATCTTGAACTCTATAACTTTGCTGGATTCTTTTACCAGCTCTAGTGGCTTTCTTCTGGATTCCTGAGGATTTTCTATGTATAGTATCAGGTGGCCTGCAAACAGTTTTCTGATTTGGATGCCTTTTATTTCTTTCTCTTGCCTAATTACTTGGTTGGGACTTCCAGTATACTGTTGAATAGTAGTGATGAAAGTGAGCATCCTTGCCTTGCTCTGGATCTTAGGGGAAAAGTCCATTTTTTTGTGATGAAACCATTACTTGTGTAGGTGTTGTGTTGTATACATAGTATTTTATATCTTACTGCTTTCAAGATTTTTTTCTTGTCTTTGACTTTCATTGGTGTGACATGATATGTCCAGGTGTGCGTTTCATTATATTTATCCTACTTGAAGTTTGTTGAGATTTTTAGGTATGTTAGATTAATGGTTTTCATCAAATTTGGAAGTTTTTTTTTTTTTTTTTTGTGATTTGGGTGAAAATTTACAAAGCAAATTCACTTTCATACAGCAGTTCACATACACTTTGTCTCATGATATTGACCACAATTGACCACAGTGCAACAGTTCCCCTTTTACTTCCTCCCCATAGTTACGTCTTCCCTGTGTAAAATTTGGAAGCTTTTGATCTTGAAATATTTTTTTGGCCCTTTCATTCTCTTCTCACCCTTGCGAAACTCCCACTGCATTTACTTTGGTATTTTGATATTTTCCTACCAATCTCTGAGTCTCTCTACATTTTCCTTTGGTCTTCCTGCTCTGTGTTCTTCATGTTGTATAATTTTTAATGATCTGTCTCCAAGCACACTGATTCTTCTACTTCACATCTGCTCTTGGGTGCCTCTAATGAATTTTTCTTTTTTTTTTTTTAATTTTATTTTATTTATTGTGATTTGGGTGAAGATTTACAGAGCGAATTCACTTTCCATACAGCAGTTCACATACACTTTGTCTCATGTCATTGATGAATTTTTCTTTTATGTATTGTATTTTGCAACTCTAGAGTTTCCATTTGTTTCTTTCTTAAAATTTCTATCTCCTTATTGAGATTCTCTATTTGTTGATTCATTGTTGTCATACTGTCTGATTTATAACAGCTGCTTTGAAGTGTGTTTGTCTGTAAAATTCAACCTCTGTGGACATTCATGGATAGTCTTGACTGACTGACTTCTTCTCAGTATGCATGTCTCTAGGAGCTCTGGTAGCGTAGTGCCTAAGGCACTTGACTGACTGTTAACCAGAAGGCTGGCAGTTCAAACCTACCATCCACTCTTCAGAAGGAAGATTGGGCAATCTACTTCCATAGTGATACTGCCTCAGAAACCCAAGGAGGGGTCACTATGAGTCGGATTTGACTTAACAGCAATGAGAGAGTGAGAGATACATGTCTCAATTTTTTGTTGAAAACTGGCCATGTTGCAATAAATCTGTATTTTCATTTTTCCCCAAAGGAAGTTAGTTTTGCTGTGTTGTTTATTTCTTTGTTTAGTGCCTTGCCTGGGCTAAATCTGTCAAATCTGTATTTCCTGTGGTGTGCGGCTACTGATGTCTCTTCTCAGTTTATTTTTTAAAAATTTTAAAGTATGGCTTCCGAAGGGTCACCCTAGTCTACATAACTTATTATTGCTCAGCCAATGATTGGACAGAGGTTACACTCAGACACATTGAGGAAGACTTGCACTCTCTGACAGTGGATCTGTGTGTGAGTTGTTGTTGTTGTTATGTGCCGTCAGTCAGACCTGACTCACAGCGACCCCTCCTTGGGTTTCCGAGGCAGTATCACTACAGAAGTAGATTGCCCCGTCTTCCTTCCAAGGAGTGGCTGGTAGAAGAACATATTCAAAATTTAGGCTATTTTCAAGTCTTCCCTGTCGTTTACTTTCTACTCAGCCCTTTCACATATTCTCTGGGCATGCAAACAGCCTCAGGGTTGACCAGAACTGATAAGGATGTTAAATCTACTCAGAGGGGGAAAGAATACTTTCTTCAACAAATAGTGTTGGGACAACTAGATTTCCACATGAAAAGAATGAAGCTACACACCCAGCCTCTGACCATATACAAAATTCCTCAAAATGGATCAGTGACCTAGCTTGGGCTTTTTCTATTCCCTGCTGCATTGACATACAACATCAACCAGAAATATGTATATCCCAGTCTTGACACAAGCTAATAGAGATGTTTGCCCTCCGCACCTACCTGCTGCCAGGATCATCACTTCCACCAGCAACATCAGTGAGTTTAGGCATCACTGACCACTCCAAATTGAATGATCCCTCTTTAACCATAACAGGGAAGCTGCTGGTACTTAGAATCTGCTCTGCCCTGGCAGAACATCTGCAGGACAAGGACACCATCAAGCATACATGCTTCTCAGATTGTTACATGCCTTTGGTCAGTTTCCAGAACACTTAAATGGTTGTTTTGTCAACTTTTCCAGCTTTATATTTGATTTTTGTGGAGATGATTTGCCTGTCACCTCCTTCAGCCTTACCCAAGTCCCACCTGTACTATCCCTTACTCTTAACCTTGCCTTCAGATGTTTCACTCTCTATGCTTCCAGTTGTCTAATTCTCTCTCTAGCTGTTTGGCTAAATCTAATCTGCTATTTAGACTCTACGTTGCATTTTATTTCAGAGATGCTTCCCCCACCCCCAGCAGTTCAGTTTTGTGTTTCCCAGTCTTTCTGTTTATTCCTGATGGGCCCTTTGTTGCATTCTCTCTTCTCTCGCTTTAGATATTTTATATAAAGTTGTGCTGTGTTCTCTGACAGTTCTAATATCTGTTGTGTCTTGTGTCTACTGATTCCTGCTCTTAGCGGCCTACCTTCTTGTATGTTTTATGATCTTTGTCTATGAGTTCAATACTTGGTATCAATCTGTGAAAGTCTTGCAAGACTTATTTGGGGAATATTTCTTCCAGGGAGGATTTGATTCTACTTCTGCCAGTAGCCACAGGGCACCAACCACTAGAAACCACTCAGCTCTCCCAAAGAAAGGCAATGACAGTGTAGCACTGTGCTGTAAAGGCTGAACCATGGGCCTGTTTTGTGTGTGTATGTGTGTGAAAACCTTTTCTTGAATTTTTATAATAATGATCTCATATGATATTTGTCCTTTTGTGATTGACTAATTTCACTCAGCATAATGGACTCTAGGTACATCCACGTTATGAGATGTTTCACAGATTCATCGTTGTTCTTTAATGTTTTATAATATTCCATTGTGTATATATATCATAGTTTGTTTATCCATTCCTCCACTGATGGGCACTTAGGTTGTTTCCATCCTTTTGCTATTGTGAATAGTGCTGCAGTGAACATGAGTGTGCATGTATCTTATTTCTCTAGGATATATACCTAGTAGTGGGATTGCTGGATCATATGATACTTCTATTTCTAGCTTTTTAAGGAAGCACCATACTGTTTTCCACGGTAGTTGGACCATTTTTCAGCCTAACCAACTGTGTATGAGGGTTTTAGTCTCTCCATACCCTTGCCAACATTTGTTGTTTTCTGGCTTTTGTTTTGGTTTTTGAGCTTTGCTATTAGTGCTGGGGTGAGATGATACCTTATTGTTGTTTTGATTTGCATCTCTCTAATGGTTAATGTTCTGGTTATTAGTGCTGCTCTGACAAGAATATACCACAGATGGGATGGCTTTAACAGTTTATTCTCTTACAGTTTGAGGGCTTTAAGTCTGAATACAAAGTGCCAGGCTCTAGGGGCTGGGTGAAAGCCCCTCAACCTTGGGCTTCAGCTCTGCCTCCTGTTCCTGGCCCACTGAAGCTAGAAGCTTTTCTTCACTCAGACAGTTCCTGGCTGCTGAGGCTGACAAACCTAAGGTCGACAGGGGAAAAGGCACAGTTCCAATGTTACCAAACAACACGGCAGGCTATTGAGTCAAGTCCATTGGAAGTCCCAAGGTCAGCAGAGCATGGCAGGCTGCTGAACAATGACATAGCTACATGTAGGGTTCAAGCGTGCCATAAGCTAGAGACCATTCCCAAAGCTGCTTGTTATTTATGGGAAGCAGACCACATCCCTAAATGAGTTACTCAGCTACTTGTGGTAGATCCCACCATGAAGTTGATTGCCAGTCTCATCATGGGGAATAACTACCACCAGCTGCCCAGCCACTCAAAACCAGGCCAAGCCAATTTGACAAACACCTTAACTACTACAGTTAATGACTGTGAACTTTTTTTTTTTTTTTTTCATGTGTTTTTGATTGCTTGAATGTCTTCATTGGTGGGCCTATTTTTTTGTTTGTTTGTTTGAAGTTATCATTACTCCCTTTTGTTTCAGCAGCAGTGTTTTGAACAGTAAATCATAACATTGAACATCTGTGAGAGAACATCTAAGAATGATGTTATGGATTGAATTGTGTCCTCCCAAAATAATGTGTTGCAAATCCTAACTTCTCTGCCTGCAGTTATAATCCTATTTGGGAATACGGTTTGTCTTTGTTATATTAAAGAGGCAGGATTAGTGTAGGGTATATTTTGAATTAATCTCTTTAGAGATATAAAAACAAGCAAGAGAGAAGCAGAGATGGGGCAAGAGAGATGCCAGGCCACATGAAGACTGCCCAAGAGCAAAAGCTTTAAAGAGACAAAGACCTTCCTTCAAAACCAAGAGAAAGAAAAAGGCTTCCCTTAGAGCCAGCACTCTGAATTTGGACTTCTAGCCTCCTAAACTGTGAGAAAATAAATTTCTGTTTGTTAAAGACATCTACTTACAGTGTTTCTGTTTATAGTAGCACTGGAGAACTAAAACAGTAACATCACTAAATTATGTGCCACAGCATGTGTTGTTGTTGTTGTTATCTGCCATAGAGTCAGACCCGACTCATAGTGACCCCTCCTTGGGTTTTCAAGGTGGTATCACTACAGAAGTAGATTGCCCCCATCTTCCTTCCAAGCCTTCTGGTTAGCAGTCAAGTGCCTTAGCCACTATGCTACCAGAGCTCCTATGCTGCAGCATCTACCAACGATAAAAAGCCAAAAACCAAACTCACTGCCTTCGAGTCAATTTGACTCATAGTGACCCATCCTTGGGTTTCTGAGGCAGTATCTCTATGGAAGTAGATTGCCCAGTCTTACTTCCAAGGAGTGGCTGGTGGGTTTAAACTGCCAGCCGTCTGGTTAGCGGTCAAATGCCTTAGGCACTATGCCACCAGAGCTTCCACCAATGATAAGATGTAAGGAAAAAACACAAAAATGGATAGTCGTAAATGCAGTTCAGGGTAAATTGAATATTTGGAAAATCAGAGACTACTCGTACTGAGCTTTGACTATATACCAGTCTTCTAAGCATTTCACAAAAGAGCTCTGTTGGTGCAGTGGTTAAGGCATTTAACCAGAAGGTTAGTGGTTCAGACCCACCAGCTGCATTGTGAGAGGAAGACAAGGCAATGTATTTCTGTAAGGATTTACAGCCTTGGAAACCTATCGGTTGCTTTGAGTCAGAGTTGACTCAGTGGCAGTGGGGTTTTTAAGCATTTCACAGATACTATGTCACTCAGATTTCACTGCAGCACTACCAGTTGATTATCCATGTTTCCAGATGAGAACACACTGAGAGGTTATTACCTGCCCACGTTCTCACACAGCTAGCAAGTAATGGAGCTGGAATTCAAATCCTGGTGTCTGCCTGTAGAATCCAGGTTCTTCCCACTACAATGCACTGTTGATGAGTGTATATGTCTTAGTTAGGTTAGATAGTGCTGCTGTAACAAATACCACAAGTGGGTGGCTTTAACAAATAAATTTATTTTCTCACAGTTTAGGAAGCTAGCTAGATGTCTGAATTCAGAGCACTGGCTTTCTATCTCTTGACTCTGAAGGAAGGTCCTTGTCTCTTCAGCTTCTGCTTCCCGATTCCTTGGAGATCTCCATGTGTCTTGGCATCTGTCTTACCCCGTCTCTGCTACTTTTGCTTGCTTGTTTAATCTCTTTTATATCTGAAAAGAGATTGACTTAAAACACACCCTTCACTAATCTAGTTCATTAACATAACAAAGATAATCCATTCTTGAATGGGATTATAGGCATAGGCATAGATTTTAGAATTTACTGTACATATTTTTTGGGGAACACAATTCAATCCATAAAAGTAACTGTGTGATAATGTGTCTGTGTGAATAAATGTCAACCTATGTACTTACTCGAGAGTGGCTGGCTTGTCTATGAATATGAGTGTCATTGTATGTGACTGCCTTTAGGTGTCTGCGCTAATTCCCCCTTCTTGGTGGGGACTTTTCTGACCACTTCATTTAAAATTGTATACTCCCCTGCTTCTTCTTTCTCGATAATAGTTAATACCTCTCTCTAACGTCCTATATCTTGGACTTCTGTTAATGTCTGCTTTCCCAATCAAGTGTGAGCTCACTCTGAGGGACACACTGTAGGCAGGGAGGGTGCAGCTAGAGCCCAGGTTGGAGGAGGTTGCAGCATCCACATGAGGATGGTGGTTGATGTGACAAGTGATTATGTTCAGGGGTATTTTGAAGGTAGAGTTGACAGAATTTGCTGATGGTTTGGATGTGCAGCATAAGGGAGCAAAAGGAATCTACGATGACTCTTTTATGGGTAAGATGGAGAACAGTAGGAAAGGGGAAAAGGGGCAGGTTTAGGGGGACCAAGGGGTTGAGAAGCAAGAGATTGTTTGGGGTATGTTCAGTGTATGATGCCAGTTAGCCCTCCATTTGAAGATACGAAGAGGGCAGCCGGGGATGAGTCTGGTGTTCAGGAAAGAGGAAGATTCTAGAGATGAAAATTTCAGTGTTGTTGGCTTATTGATGATTTAAACCCATAAGACTAGGTGAGACCTCTTGGGGTATAAATGAGATAGAGAAGGCAAAGAAGTTCCAAGAAGGGTAGATTGGAAGGGGGAAGGCTGTTGCCATGGCTCAGGAAAGAGATGAGGTCTGAACTAGGGAAGCAGCCATAGGTACTAAGAAGGGGGCAGGTCTTCAAAAATGTGGGGGTAAAATTGGCAGGATATGGAGCCATCTCCTCCACATCATCTCCCTGACAACCATCTGGCTAGATGTCCCTTCAGGGAGCTCATCTCTCTCTCTGGTCCCCTGTGCTAGCACAGGATGGAGCCAGCAACTGTTAGATAAGTGAAGAAATGATGAATGAGAGGGCCTCACTGCCTTCTCCCCTCCCAGCTCCTGTTAAAGAACCAAAAAAGATGATGCCAAAAACAGCCCTCCCTGCTGTCAAGAAGCTGGTGACAGTCCCCACTGGTCCAAGCAAAGCCAAGTAAGGAGCAAGATGGGAGTGGGGGAAGGGCAAGGGTACAAAAGAAATGCCGCTCCCTTCCCCCTCACCTCCAGGGCCTGATGAGGGTATGTTCCAGGCCATCCTGGACATCCAGCAGGGAAAATCAGAAGCGCCCTTCCCGTGACTCAGGTAAGGGCTGCCTCCCTGCAGTGGGTTTGGGAATGGTTGTGCTGAAGAACAGAGATACGGAGAGACTGAGGTTCAGAGTAGGCCTGGGCACCTGAGGTTCTGCTCCCTTAGGCTCCAGTAGCAGAGTCCTTGATGGGGTTCCCGGCCACCCTGGTAAAAAGCAATCCAGATCCAAAACTCAGGTTCCCCAGCAGCGTTCTGCACCCAGTCAGGTGAGTGCCTCAAGACACATGGGGGCGTGTGTGTGTGTGTGTGTGTGTGTGTGTGTGTGTGTGTGTGTGTTGGGGGTGGGGCACTGGGCAGTGTCTGGTTCCTAGAGGTTTGGTATGCAAACGATCCTAGACAAAGGGAAGTCAGACTGAAACCTGCAGTCTCCAGTCCTCAGCTGAGACCCCACCCTTCACCACAGGAGGAAGAGCAGAGCAGCCGGGCAAAGGCCCCTTCTATGAATAAAAGCCCCGCTCTGGACCAGATTCCCAAACCAGAGAAGACCCTACCAGATAAGGCCGCCACCCCAAAGAAGACCCCAACTCTGAACAAGGGCCCCACTCCAGAAAAGACCCTGACTCCAAATAAGGCCCCTCCCCCAGAGAAGACCCCAACTTTGAGCAAGGCCTCCACTCCAGAAAAGAGCCTGACTCTAGATAGGGTCCCCAGCCTAGAGAAGGCACCAACCCTAGACAAGACTCCCACCCCAGAGAACACCCCAACTCTGGATAAGACCCCTACTGCAGAAAAGACCCCAACTCCTGACAGAGTTTCTACCCCAGAGATGGTCTTTTTTATGGATAAGGACGGTGCCCCAGAAGTCCCAGCTGAGGATGAAGCCCCTGACCCAAAGACGGCCCCTTCTGGGGATGAAGCCCCCATTCCAGACAAGATCTTGACCCAGGGGCAGGTGTTCTCTGAAGCAGCACCCTGCACCAGACCCAACACCGAATTCCACCCCTTGTCCCTGGAGGAAGGCCTGCAGAAGGCAGTCAAGGAGGCTCGGTCCCAAGAAGAGGGCCCGGTGCCACTGGAGCCCCTGCCACAGCCTTCCTGCCCGGGCCCAGTGAAGGCCCGCCTCTGTGAGAAAGACGGCACTCCACCGAGGCCTGGGCTGGAGCTGGGCTCCAAGCCCACCCCCGACAAGGCCCACCCGCCCAAAGAGGCCACAGTACTGCTACAGGAGACACTTGGGGAAGATGAGGCCACCCGGAAGGAGACAGTCCCTAAAGAGGAGGTACCCTACAAAGAATTAACACCCCCCAAAAAGGAAGCGTCTCCCCAAGAGGAGGTGCCCCCCAAGGTAGCCTCTGCCCGTGAGAAACCACATCCCACAACCCCAGGCCCCCAAGAAACTCATTCCCTCCATTCCCTGGTACAACAAAATCCCACACAAAGTCAGGATGACAGAGTCGACCTGGTGAAGCTAAAGGAGGAGGTGGAGTCTCTGAGGAGGTCGCTAGAACTGATGGGAGTACAGTTGGAGTAAGTAGGAAGGGAAAGGGAGGAGGTGTGGGAAAGAGGGGAGCTCGAAGCCTTCCAGCCCTTCCCCTCACCATCAGATCTGTCCACAGAAGGAAGCTGACCGGCATCTGGGAGGAATTGAAGAAGGAGAAGGAGCAGCGCCAGTTGCTGGAGGTGGGTGGGATGTGAACCCAAGGCGAGGAGGGCCGGCGGCTGGGCTTCCCCTGATACCCTCTCTCGACTAGGTTCAGATGATTCAGAGGACCCAGGAGTCCCCGACCCGGGAGTCCGTCCACTCGCAGACTCAGACGTACTGAGGGTGGGCCTGGGAAGGACCACAGCCCACTTGGAGGGATGTCTGGCATCGCCACCCATGTCCTTGCACACGACTTTGGGAAACGCAAGAAAGTAAACTCTGCCTGCTCGCGCACAGTGCCTGGTCTGTTGGGGCGGGGCCAGCGCAACGCGGGCGGGGCCAGGCCGGCGTTCCCGGCCCTCTGCATTCCTGGCGGTCTCTCCCGGGCACATCTGGCCAACATGTGGCTCCCATTACTGTTCCCAAGGCCTACGCACAGCTATTTTTATCCACCGGATGGTTGTGGGGAGGGCCACCTCGGACGCCAGCCCCACGCTGTAGTAATAGTGGGCCAGAGGGGCCCAGGAGAGGTTGGGATCTGCCTTTTGGGCCTGGATTCCAGAATCCAGCTGTGTGCCAGGGGAGGGGTGCCCGCCAGGAGAGCCTTATCTAGAACCAGGACGCCTGTCAATTGGCCCCAGAGAGACTCACAGGAAGGCCCTTCTCCTGATACACATGGCATTACACTAGGGCTGATGAGACAGCCTTAAGGTCAGGGTCCCCCGAGGGTGGGTGTGGTGTGGGTGTGGGTGTGGATCCAGCGCATTTGTAAGAATAGGTGTGATGTGCACATAGGCCTCTGCAGGGAATGAATGCGTTTTGGAGTATGGCTTGTGTTTGAGTGGAGTGTGGGTGTAGGAGTGTGTGTTTGTGTTTGCTGTCTGTGAACACAGCATTTGTGCTGAGATGGCTGATGGGTGGACTAGCTGGCCACAGCCTGGTAAAGGAGTCAGTGGGGCCTCGACCCTGGGGCCCCCTGCATGACAGGATCCTGGGGGCCTGCTGAGGAGGGTGGTGGGCAGGAGTAACAGAGGAAGAGACCCAGTTACTAAGAATGCAGTTTTCATTGGTCACTTCTTCATTGTCCCATAGTGGGGGTGAGGATTCCACCTCCTGCCCTCCCCCCTGGCCAGACTGGGGAACGGTGCCCCCAGAAGGTGGGGGACCCATGCCAGATAGCACCTGGGAGCCGTGGGGGCGGTGCCTCCATAGCACCGTGGATGGGTGCAGTCTCAATGCCCCGGGGAGGCTCCGAGTTCATTTACAATGTCCAGTGCCCAGAGCATCTTGCAGTCTGGGCCATCAGTCAGTAATAGTGCATTCGGCCCAGGGTGCCTGTGGCCGCGGGACCGGGCCCCAGTGTGCCGGTGCCCAGCAGGTCTGGCTGCCCTGTGCGCCAAATCTCCCGTAGGATCCGCTCCCGTTCCTCCAGCCGCTGCGCCCGCTCAAGCTCCTCTGCGGAAGTGAAGACGTTGACGCTGAGGGGCCCATCGGGCTCCGCGGACAGCTCAGCCCCTGGCAGCGTGTCGTCGGGGCCCAGCCGCGTCACCGTGTCCTCCTCCTCCTCGTCGTCGTCATCGTCCTGGGGCTCCAGGGTGCTGCTGCGGGGGTCCTGGCGGGGAGGGGGCCCGCGGGGTCGCGGGCGGGGTGCGCAGGAAATGCTGATGACCAGGAGGCACAGTGTCAGCAGCAGGCCGAAGCAGACGCCCAGCACGAAGTAGAGGCCGAAGCTTTCAGGGTTGGCTGGGGATCAGAGAGCAGAGATCAGACGGGGCCTGGAGGGTGGAAGGCAGTCACGCTGGAAGAGACTGCTGCTAGGTCTGGGGGCAAGGGCTGTAACCTCTATGCAAGGATATTAGGGAGCTGACATCAGTCACTGGGAAGCAATGAGGGTGGGGAAGCTGGGAAGAGGTGAATGGCTAATACAAAGTATTATGTCAGTGGTAAGAGGGCTGGGGTGCCCAAGGGGTGGAGTAGAGCCTGAGAGGGGCAGGGAGGGGTCCACGTCCCCAGGATCTTTCCTGCCGCCCTCACCGCGGATGTGTGCGTAGGCCGCCAGACTGTTGCTGAGCAATTCCATGTCCCTTCGGGGGGCGTCCATGCTGCTCTGGGGAAGGCCGCTCTCCTGTCAGCCTGCGAGGTCAGCAGGGTCAGACCCTTCTCCCGAGTCCAGAGCTGAGCCTGACCCGCATCTTTCCCGAGGTAGCTCCTCTACCTGGAGGAGTTGCCCCAGGTTCCACCCTGGAGCCAGCGGTTCCCTAACTTCGTGGCAGGCCGGAGCCTGGTCTGGGGTCTCCCTCCATCCGGGGGGCAGAGGAGTGGACCGCGGGAGCCTGCGCCCTCTTGTGCGTCCCCAGATGAGGTCAAGCAACACCGTCCCGGAGCTGGAAGGAGGCTAGAGCCGCGGCCGCCTCCCCCACTGCCTGGGCTGACTGGGAGGGGAAGCCTACGCCCGCCCGCAGGGACCCACGGCCCGAAGCCCAGGCTCGCTCACCGTCAGCGTCCCGCTCCCAGGAGGACCGGCCCCGGCGCGTCCGGCCCCCGGCCCCGGCAGCCGCACATACCCGGGCCCAGTCGCTCCCTCCCTGGCCGGTCCCGCCCGCCCGTTCGCCCTGCTCGACTCCCGGGCGGCGGCAGCGCGGGCCGGACACGGGCTGATGGACCAGCAGGCGGAAAGTTTCCTCTGAGGAAAGAGGAGGGACGGGGCGGGGCGGGGGAGGCGGGGAGGAAAGGGCCCGGGAGGAAGGGGAGAGGAGCGAGGAGGGAGGGAGGAGGGGAGCGAGGCCAGCGGGGCCCAGCCGCTCCCCCACAGGAAACCGCTGGGGAGGCTGGTTGCAGGGACCCACCCCCAGCCTGCTAACAACAGCAATAACAGTAACGATGATGAAGTTCTGACCAGGTGCCAGGCAGTGGGCTACTTCATTTCATCCTAACACGGAGAACTTGAATAACTTCACCAATTAGGATTTGAACCCATTGCTCTCTTACCCTACAGTCTGGATTCTTAACCACTTCCCTATAGCTTGCCCCGCCTCCCCCAAGGCCCTCCTCCCAGGAGGCCCCTCGCCCCCAGCCCCCACTCTCAGTTCCTGCTCCCAGCTCTACTCAGCCCGTTCCCCCCGGAGCCCAGCTGTGTATGTCCAGCTGGCAGAGCTCTGTCCGGCAGGGTTAATGAATGTTGGACTCGGGCTTCCCAGCCAGGCCAGGCCAGCCTTGCAGAACCCAGCAAAGGACTCCTGGGCTCCGCTGCTGAGAGCGTATGGCCGGATGCATTCCTCCCTTGGCTAAACCTGCCCATGCACTTGCAAGCGTTCCCGCCTGGACTAGGGCTTCTGCACGTAATGTGTTGTGCGTTTGGTGCCTGCAGCCTAGAGTCTTCTTCCTGCCCAGATTCCCAGAACCCCCCCGTAGGCCCCCCTCCCTGTGCCGGAGCTGGGGTGAGGGGGAGGCCTCCTTGGCAGGAGCCTTTAGAGAGGAGGAGGGAAGGGGGAGAGGAAATTGCAGACATAGCTGAAGGCGCTGCCTGAGGCCTGTGGGCCAGAGACCACCCCCCTCCCTGTCCAGGTTAAAGACCCCTACTCTCAGTCCTGATACTGGGTTCAAGCAGAGGGCAGGTCTAGATGGGAGGGAGGATGAGGACTGACTCCCATGGGGAAGGGCCTCCTGGGTGTCTGTGTAACTGTTTAGTCTGTTTGTGAGTGTGTGTGTAGGTACTTCTGCCGGTATCTGTATATGTGAGAATCTGTGTTTATCTGGTTGTTTTTGTGAGGGTGGTTATGTTTTTATAAATCCACATAACCACTACTCAACAAATACCAAGCGTCATGTGCCTAGCACTTCCTAGGTAATGGGGATTTAGCGGTCAACAGAACAGACAAAATCCTCTGCCCATAGACTTATCTTTAAAATTTATAGAAAACTCCAACACCTCAATATCAAAAAGGCAAACAATCCAGTTAAAAAATGGGCAGAAGACATGAATAGACACTTCACCAAAGAGGATATTTAGGCAGCCAACAAACACTTGAAGAAATGCTCATGATGATCATTTAGCCATTAGAGAGATGCAAACTGGAACAACAATAAGATACCATCTCACTCCAGCACTAATGGTAAAGTTCAACAAGACAGAAAATAACAAATGCTGGCAAGATAATGTGGAGAGATTGGGACTCTCATACATTGCTGGTGGGACTGCAAAATGATACATCCACTGTAGAAAGCAGTATGGTGATTCCTTAAAAAGTTGGAATTAAAATTACCATTTGATCCAGCAATCCCATTACTAGATACATATCCTAAAGAAGTGAGAGCCAGGACAAGAACAGATGTATGCACACCCTTATTCATTGCAGGAGCTCTGGTGGTGTAGTGCCTAAGGCATTAGACTGCTAACCAGAAGGCTGGTGGTTCAAACCCACCAGCCACTCCTCAGAAGGAAGATTGGTCAATCTACTTCCATAGTGATACCACCTCAGAAACCTAAGGAGGGGTCGTTATGGGTCAGATCTGACTCTGACTCCACGGCAGTGATTGCAGCACTATTCACAATGGCAAAGAGATAGAAACAATGTAAGTGCCCATCAACAGAATGGATAATCAAATTATGGTACATACACACAATGGAATACTATGCAACACTAAAGAATAATGTGGAATCTGCAAAACAGCACATAACATGGATGAACTTGGAGGACATTATACTGAGTGAAATAAGTCAGTCACAGAAGGACAAATATTGTATTAGTTCATTATTGTAAAAAGTCAAGGAAAGGTTTATATATGGAAGGAAACTTTGTTGGTTATGAGGTGGGGAAGGGGGAGGGGAGGGGAGGGACCCCTACTAGATGATAGAGACAAGTATTGATTTGGGTAAAGGGAAGGGGGAAGGGGGAGGGGAGGGACCCCTACTAGATGATAGAGACAAGTATTGATTTGGGTAAAGGGAAGGGCAATGTACCAAAAGTGAGTGATCAATACGGTGGCACAGAAGAAGAGGAAGGCACAGAGAGGTACACAGGAGGTACAGACAACAACGATAAACCCTTTTACATACACAACACTGCAGTGTCAGTGATAACAAACATTAATCTATGAATAAGTAGATGGTAGACAAGCTGAATGATCAGATGTCTAGGCAAAAGGGAATATACCTGTGACCATATATAAGTTTGGCAGATGATACTGCTACATACGTATTTCTCTGTGCTGTAAGAATGTCCAGATGTATAATACAGCTAACAAGAGGCAAAGTTACGATAACTTCGTGACCACAACCACCCTGAGAGAGCAAGTAGTTGGACCTGTGGGCTCAGGACCATGGTCACAGGGGACATCAAAGTCAATTGGCATAACATACTACACAAAAACATTGTAGTACATCCTAGTTTGGTAAGTAACAACTGTGGTCTTAAAAGTTTGCAAGTGGCCATCCAGATGCAACAATGGGTCTCTCCTCATCTAGGGCAAAGAAAACCAAAGAGACATGGAAACAATTGGTCCAAGGGACTAGTAGACCATGTGATCCTCAGCCTACATGACCATAAGACCAGAAGAACTAGATGGTGCCTGGCTACTACTGTCAACCATTTGGAAAGGGATCAGTGCAGTAGATCCTGGATAGAGTGGGATAACAATGTGGAACAAAAAAAATCATAAAAAAAAAGACCAGGTTTACTAGTGTGATAAAAAAAAGACCAGGTTTACTAGTGTGATAGAGCCTGGTGAGCCCCCTGAGACTATGGCCTCTAGACACCCTTCAGGTCTGGAACTGAACTCACTCCTGTGGCTTCCAGCCAAACAATAGACAGGCATCAAGGGTGAACATTCACATCAGGTAGATACACTCCACAGAGTGATCTCTCTTGGGAGAACAAAAGGGCAGTGTTTGCACAGGGAGACAGCTGGGGGGCGGGTGGGAGTGCATGGGAGGGAAGGACACAGGGAAGAGGTAACTACTGGGAGGAAGCGGGAAGAGAGCTGTTACATCGTGGGGAATTGAAGTCAACATCATAAAACAAAATGTGTGTGGACTGCTGTATAGAAAAGGAATTTGTTCTGTAAACTTTCACCCAAATCACAGTAAAAATTAAAACAAAAAAACCCTTGCCCATAAGGAAGATAGTTTTGGGTTCTGATGAGAGTTTGGAAGATTATGGTATTTGATAGAGAATATCTGGGGGTGGCACTCACAGGGGACATCTAACGTGAGACTTGAATCCTGAGGAACAGGCAGCCATACGACGATCTGGGGGAGAGTGTATGGGCAGGAACAAGTACATGTGCAAAGGCCCTGAGGTAGGAAAATGCTGGGCAGAGAGCCATGAGCACAGGAGCGGCAGGAAATTGGGCAAGGACTTGTGGACCCTGTTAAGTGTAGTGGGGAGAGTTTTCAGCAGAGCAGTGTCATGGTCCTGGTCTGATGACTCATTTTGGAAAGATCACTGTGGGATGGCCTACAAAGAATGGAAACTGAGAGAGCAGTGAGCAGGCTGGGAGCTGGTCAGGCAAGCAATGGCAGTGACTTGGACCAGGATGGCTAGTGGAGGAGGTGAGAAGTGGTCAGATTTGGTCTGTCTTCTGAAGATATTGTCAACAGGACTTTCTGGATTGGAGATGGATGTCAGAGAAAGAGGAATTAAGAGCAATCTATTAGAGATTAGCCATTAGAGAGATGCAAATCAAGACAACAATGGGATGTCATCTCACTCCAGCAATAATAACAAAGTTCAAAAAGACAGAAAACATCAAACGTTGGCAAGGATGTGGAGAGATTGGAACTCTAGAACACCGTTGGCAAGGATGTGGAGAGATTGGAACTCTAGAACACCGCTGGCTGGTGGGACTGTAAAATGATACAACCACTGTGGAAATAGGTATGGAGAATCCTTAAAAAGTTGGAAATAGAAATACCATTTGATCCAGCAATCCCACTGCTAGGACTATATCCTAAAGAGGTGAAATCTGGGATTCACTGCCGTTGAGTTGGATCTGACTCACAGTAACTCCTCCTTGGGTTTCCAAGGTGGTATCACTATGGAAGTAGATTGCCCAACCTTCTTTCTGAGGAGTGGCTGGTGGGTTTGAACCGCCAGCCTTCT
>NW_006921779.1:4552012-4553392 GCF_000298275.1 Orycteropus afer afer | reverse complement strand
CCCTTTTTTCCACCTATAAAAGAAATAAAAGGTAAGATGTATTTAGTTGTGATGTACTCAATTGTCAGGAAGGTGACTGCTGAGTGCATATGATCCAGCACTACTGTGGTGGGTCAGTGTTTGAAATGGTAATGAACTCCTGGTAAAGTTCTGAACAGCACAAGTTCTTTCCACTTTATACAGTAGCTGCATTCCTGGAAAACCTAGTATGTATTATGTATACACAAATCCTTTGTGTTTATGAGTAAAATGGAGTTAGATTCTTGGCTCTGATAATTATAAACAACTTTTTGCCTGTGTCATGTGGAACACGGAACCTGCCTTCCTTGTGGGGTTGCCTGGAGTCCCTGGCCCCCACTCTCTAAATGCCTACGGTGCCTCCTAGTCCTTGTGGCAACCAAATCCCCAAACTCCCTTCCACCTCCCCAGTGGACAAAACAGAAGATTCCTGCCCTTCATGGAGCTTAATGTAAGAGTAGAGGACAGAGCAGAAGATAAACTAGATGTTTGGATCCTTCTAAAAATTAAATTCTTATGTGCTTCAAAAGCCGTGTCCTAAAGAGTAAAAAGAGAACCTACAGAATGGGAAAAAATAAAATTGGCAATGACATATCGGACAAAAATGTACAGAAAAAAACTCCAACACCTTACCATCAGAAAGACAAACAATTCAGTTAAAAAATGGGCAGAAGACATGAATAGACACTTCATGAAAGAGGATATTCAGGCAGCCGACACATGAGAAAATGTTTGTGATCATTAGCCATTAGAGGAATGTAAATTAAAATAACCACAAGATACCATCTCGCCCCAGCACTAATAGCAAAGTTCAACAAGACAGAAAATAACAAGTGCTGGTGAGGATGTGGAGAGATTGGGATTCTCATACACTGCTGGTGGGACTGTCAAATGATACAACCACTGTGGAAATAGGTATTGCAATTCCTTAAAAAGTTGGAAATAGAAATACCATTTGATCCAGCAATCCCATTACTAGGTATATATCCTAAAGAAGTGAGAGCCAGGACAAGAACAGATATATGCACGCCCATATTCATCACAGCACTGTTTACAATAGCAAAGAGATGGAAACAACTTATGTGGCCATCAACAGAAGAATGGATAACCAAACTATGGTACATGCACACAATGGAATACTATGCAACCCTAAAGAATAAGTAGAATCTGCAAAACACTGCATGACATGGATGAACTTGAAGGACATGCTGCGTGAAGTAAGTCAGTCACAGAAGGACAAATATAGTATTAGTTCATTATTGTAAAAAGTCAAGGAAAGGTTTATATATGAAAGGAAACTTTCTTTGTTGGTTACCAAGGATGGGCGGAGAGGGGAGGGAACACTGCAAAAAAAAAAAAAAA
>NW_006921779.1:4548826-4551681 GCF_000298275.1 Orycteropus afer afer | reverse complement strand
CACCAGCCACTCCTCGGAAGGAAGGTTGGGCAATCCTACTTCCGTAGTGATACTGCCTCGGAAACCCAAGGAGGGGTCGCTATGAGTCGGGCTGACTCGACGGCATATAACAACAACACCACCACCACCAAGGGTGGAAGGGCAGGGAAAAGGGGAAGCTATTGTTTGTGGGGCATTGAGTTTATGTTAAGGATGGTGGCATATTTTGGAAAAAGATAGCAACAATGGTGGCACAACATGAGAAATGTCATCAATGTCCCTGAGCTGTCAATGTAGAAGTTATGCTGGTGAATCTTGTTGTGCATGTTCACCACAATAAAAGTAAAAAAAACACCACAGTAGGGGACAGATACAATAATCAAATATATAATATAATGTCGGGTTGTGACAAATGGGATGATGAAAAATAAGTGAGTGAAGGGCTAGGACTAGCAGGTGGACTTGGTCAGGGAAGGCCTCTCTGAGGAGGTTACACTTAGCTGAGACCTGAATGAAGTGAGAGAGGAAGCCATGCAAATCTCTGAGGGGAGAACCTTCCAGGCAGAAAGAAAAGCAATAGCAAAGGCTCTGAGTAGAGGAAGTGTGCTTGGCTTGTTCCACAATCAGCAAGGAGAGCTGTGTGGCTGGGCCAGAGTGAATGAGGGGTGAGGAGCTGAGAAGTAAGAGGCAGCCAGGGACCCAATGGGGTGCAACCTTGTAAGCCAGAGTCAGCCCTTTGACTTGATCCTGCTAGGGATCAAGCCATCAGAGGGTTGTGAGCAGGAGAGGCACAAACTCTGACTCAGTTTAAAGGGCTCAATCTGGCTGCTGTGTGGAGACTCGGCTGTCTCCCTGTGGGATGGAGACCAGTGAGTCGAGAGATGGTGGCTTAGACAAGGGGGTGGAGCTGTGAAAAGTGGTCAGCTTTTGCATATATTCTGAAGGCAGGGTCCAGTTGACAGGATTAGCAGTGCACTGGACATGGCACCTGAGAGTTGCCAAGAATTTCGGGTTTGGAGCTTGAAGAACCAGCCATTGAGACACCATTTCCTCACTTCCTTTCCCACTGCAGATAGCTTGACAGCTGCAGTCTGGCTTCTCTAAAGGGGACACTGGAGGCCAGCTGATGGCTAAAATGGATGGAAACTTCTCATTCTTACCTTGCTTGGCCTCTCAAGTGATCATCTACCTTTCTGGTACTTTCCCCTTCCTTTGCCCTCAGGGCTCACATTAAAAACTTGCTGAAGAAAGAGCAGAGTTTAGAACAGTCCTGGAGAGTCAGCTGTGTGCCAGACATGGTTCTGGGTGTAGGTATACAACAGTGAGGCAAACGGAGACCCTCCTGCTTGGAGCTTGCTGTATTACAGTTGGCTGCTGCCGAGTGTGTGCCTCGCCCATGCAGGGGCCAGGGGAGATGTGCACATGAACAAAGCCCAGTGGCTGGAGGGGCAGGTGTGAGCTGCAAATGGAGATGAAGTCCAGACAGTGGCTGGTAGAGCTGGAGAGCAGCAGTGGCGGCTGGAGGTGAAGGCATTATTCCTACCTGAGAAGTCTGTGGGCACCTTCCAGTGTGGCATCCAGGGCTGCTTGAATGATAAGGTGTGGTCAGATAGATGTGCTGTCATTGTTATTAGGTACTGCTGAGTTGGTTCTGACCCATAGTGATCCTGTACAACAGAACAAAACACTGCCCACACTGCCCGGTCCTGCGAATTCCTCATAGTTGCTATGTTTGAGCCCAATGTTGCAGACACTGTGTCAATCCATCTCATTGAGGGGCTTCCTTTTTGCTGACTATTTTACCAAGCATGACGTACTTCTCCAGGGACTGGTCCCTACTGATAACATGACCAAAGTATGAGAGACCGAGTCTGGCCATCCTCACTTCTAAGGACCATCCTGGCTGTACCCCTTCCATGACAGATTCATTCATTCTTCCGCCAGTCCATGATATATTCAAAATTATTTGCCAGTTATCATAATTAAAAGGCATCAATTCTTTTTTGGTCTTCCTTATTCATTCTCCAGGTTTTGCATGCATATGAGGTGACTGAAAATACCATGGCTTAGGTCAGGTGCACTCCAGTCCTCAGAGAGACATCTTTGCTTTTGAATATTTTAAAGAAGTCTTTTGCAGCATATTTGCCCAATGCAATACATCCTTTGATTTCTTTACTGATGCTTGCATGGGCTTTGATTGTGGATCTAAGTAAAACAGAATCCTTGAGAAGTTTAATCTTTTATTATGATGTTGTTGCTTATTGGTCCAGTTATGAAGATTTTAGTTTGCTTTATGTTGAGGTGTAAGCCATACTGAAGGCTGGAGTTGTTGATTTTCATCAGCAAGTGTTTCGAGTCCTTTTTGCTTCTGGCAAGCAAGGTTGTGTCATCTGCAGATCACAGGTTGTTAATGAGTCTTCCTCTAATCCTGATGTCATGTTCTTCTTCATATAGTCCAGCTTCTCAGATTATTTGCTCAGCACACAGATTGAGCAAGTATGGTGAAAGGATACACCTCTGATGCACATCTTTCCTGATTTTAAACTGTGCAGTATACCCTTGGGTTTCCGAGGTGGTATCACTACAGAAGTAGATTGCCCAATCTTCTTCCTTAGGAGTGGCTGGTGGGTTTGAACTGCCAGCCTTCTGGTTAGCGACCAAATGCTTCAAAATGTTACCCATAATTTGTTATGATTCGCATAGTCGAATGCCTGTGTACAGTCTATGAAACACAGGTAAACATCTTTTTGATATTCTCTGCTTTCAGCCAAGACCCATCTGATATCAGAAATTATATCCCTTGTTCCATGTCCTCTTCTGAGTGTGGCTTGAGTTTCTGGCAGTTCCCTGTTGATATATTGCTACAACCATTTTTT
>NW_006921779.1:4540011-4547751 GCF_000298275.1 Orycteropus afer afer | reverse complement strand
GTTTTGCAGATTCTACATTATTCTTTAGCATTGCATAGTATTCCATTGTGTGTAGGTATCATAGTTTGGTTATCCATTCTTCTGTTGATGGGCACATAGGTTGTTTCCATCTGTTTGCTATTGTAAATGGTGCTGTGATGAACATGGGTGTGCATATGTCTGTTCTTGTCCTGGCTCTCACTTCTTTAGGATATATACCTAGTAATGGGATTGCTGCTTCAAATGGTATTTCTAATTTCAGCTTTTTAAGGACTTGCCATACTGTTTTCCACAGTAGTTCCATCATTTGACAGTCCCACCAGCAGTGTACGAGAGTCCCAATCTCTCCACATCCTCACCAGCATTTGTTATTTTCTGTCATTTTGAACTTCGCATTAATGCTGGTGTTAGATGGTATCTCGTTGTTGTTTTGATTTGTATCTCTCTGATGGCTAATGACCATGAGCATTTCTTCATGTATTTGCTGGCTGCCTGAATATCCTTATCTTCTGCCCATTTTTCAGTTGGATTGTTAATCTTTTTGTTATGGTGGTGGTGTAGTTTTCTATAAATTTTAGAGGTAAGTCTCTTGTCAGATATGTAATTATTGACAAGTATGAATAGGTTGCTGTCATTTTGTTATGTGCTTTTTCATGGTGTTCCTGATTTCTTTGTTCCCGGTAATTTTCTGTGCTGAGCTTGTTTTGTTTATGAATTGTGTTATCACTTCCTTCATTGCTATTGTTTTAGTATTTTCTAAATATTTGTGCTAGTTCTCTTTTTTTATTTTGATGTGAAGGCTTATCATTTTTCTTTGAGGTTACTCTGTGATTTATAATTTTTTTCCCCAAGTTTAGAATAGTCTGTTCTATCTTGCAGTTGTCTTGACTTCCCTACCATTTAGAAGTTCTGTAACTACACACATTTTTCCTTCCTTTTGGTTTGTAGTTGCCCTCATTTGTCAATTGATGTCTCTGGTTCCCTGTTTACAATCTTGTAGGCTTGTTTACTTTGGATACTTCCATAACTGGGCTGGTTTCTGTGTTATGTCATCATTTGTGTTAATGGTCAGTTGTCGTTTACTGTTTTTGGTTCTCTGTCCAATGGACTCCCTTTAGCTCTCTTGTAAGGTTGGTCTGGTTTGAACAAATTTCCACTTATTGGGAAATGTCCTAATTTTACCATCATATTTGAGGGACAGTTTTGCTGGGTATATAATTCTTGGTTGGAAAAATTTCTCTTTCAGGGTTTTATATATACCATCCCATTGTCTTCTCACCTGCATGATTTCTGCCAAGAAATCAGAGCTTAGTCTTATTGGTTGCCCCTTGTAGGCAACTTTTCATTTTTCCCATGCTGCTCTCAGAATTCTCTCTTTGTCTTTGGTTAGGTGAGTTGGATGATGATATATGTCTTGGTGATTTTCTTTTGGGGGTCTATCCTGTTTGGGGTTCATTGAATTTCTTGAATGGATATATTCTCATCTTTCCTAATATCAGGGAAATTCTTTTCCAACAAATCTTTGACGGTTTTCTCTGCAGTTTTATTTGTCTCTTCCTTCTGGAATTCCTTGGGAGCTCTGGTGGTGTTGTGCCTAAGACATTTGACTGCTAACCAGAAGGCTGGTGGTTCAAACCCACCAGTCACTCCTCAGAAGGAAGGTTGGGCAATCTACTTCTGTAGTGATACTGCCTCAGAAACCCAAGGAGGGGTTGCTATGAGTTGGATCCAACTTGATGGCAGTGGATTGGTTCTGGAATTCCAGTTACACATAGGTTATTCCTTTTGATAGTATCCCACGTGAACCTTAGGCATTCTTCATTTTGTTTTGATCTTTTTTCTGATTGATCCCTTTTCAAAGAAGTATTCAGGTATTTGCCTTCAACTTCACTAATTCTGTCTTCCATTGATTTAATTATATTCCTTTGCCTGTTCAATGTGTTATCTATTTCTGAAAATTTAGTATTAATCTTCTGGATTACTCTGTAGATTTTGTATCATTTCTAATTTTTCATTTATTTTGTCATTTTGTTCTTGTATTGTCTTTTGAAATTGTTATAGGGTTTTCGCCTCCATTTTGTCAGTGTTTTCCTTGATCTATCTCTCAATCTGTTGAAGGTACCTAAATATAATTTTTTTGAATTCCTTATCAGGGAGTTCCAATGCTGCTTCTTCATCAGGGATGTGTTTTGGATCTGTATCCTGGTCCCTTGTTTCTCCTGATTTATCTTGCTTCTTTGTGTGGAATGTGATGCTCTGTTGTCACTGAGACATTGTGATGTTTTGCATTTACAGTTAATTGGTGATTGTATGTTGGAGTAACTTGCCCATGATTTTCATTTTCTTTGTTTTGTTTGGATATTATCTAGGTAAGCAGGGCACTATGTGCCTCTATTCACTAGCTGGCAGCACTTATACACTCACCTCTTGTCTTCTTTCCTGTTGTCAGCCTCCCATATGTCCCTGCTGTCCTTGGCAAATGGAGCCTATTCTTAGGTCCTGTTTTCATTCAGGTTTTTCCACTAGTTGGTGCTTAATCTATTTCTGTATACTTCTTTTCAAAGCTCAGGGCTCTGGGATTATCTTCTGTATCTCTGTCAATTGGTTTCTCTTTTGTTTGTTGAAGAGGGTCTTTGTAGCTTGTCTGCCTATTCTGCCATCTTACTGAAAGTCCTTCTACATTATTCTTTAGGGTTGCACAGGATTACATTGTGTGTATGTACCATAGTTTGGTCATCCATTCTTCTGTTGATGGTCACCTAGGTTATTTCCATCTTTTTGCTATTGTAAGTAGCACTGCAATGAACATGGGTGTGCATATATCTCTTGTCCTGGCTCTCACTTCTTTAGGATATATACCTAGTAATGGGAGTGATGGATCAAATGGTATATCTAATTCCAACTTTTTAAGGAATCCCCATACTGCTTTCTATAGTGGTTGTATCATTTGACAGTCCCACCAGCAGTGTATATGAGTCCCAATCGTTCCACATCCTCACCAGCATTTGTTATTTTCTGTCTTGTTGAACTTTGCTATTCATGCTGGGGTGAGATGGTATCTCATTGTTGTTTTGATTTGCTCAAATGGTTAATGATTGTGCACATTTTTTCATGTTTTTGTTGGCCACCTGAATATCCTCTTTGGTGAGTGAGATGTCTATTCATGTCTTCTGCCTATTTTTTAATTGGGTTGTTTGTCTTTTTGTTGTTGAGGTGTTGGAGTTTTCTATAAATTTTAGAGACAAGTCCCTTGTCAGATATGTCATTGCTATATATATACCATTCTGTAGGTTCTCTTTTGACTCTTTTGGAGAAGTCTTTGGAAGCACATAACAATTTAATTTTTAGACGGTCCCATTCATCTAGTTTATCTTCTGCTGTCTGTGCATTTTGGGTTATGCTTGACAGTCTATTTATGGCATAAATTAATTTGCCCCTATTTTTACCCTGAGGAACTTAATGGTTTTAGGTCTCACATTTAAGTCTTTGATCCATCTGGAGTTAGTTTTTGTGTATGGTGTGAGCTATAGATCTTGTTTCATTTTTCTACAAAGGGATATACAGTTTTGCCAATACTATTTGTTAAAGAGACCATCTTTTCCCCATTTAATGAATTCACCCTTTTGTCAAAGATCAGCTGATCACATAGGTTGATGGATCTATTTCTGGTTTCTCGATTCTATTACACTGGTCTATGTGTGGGAGCTCTGGTGGCATAGTGTCTAAGGTATTTGACTGATAATCAGAAGGCTGGTGGTTCAAACCCAACAGTCACTGCTTGGAAGGAAGACTGGGCAATCTACTTCTGTAGACAGTATTTCTCTGCTATTCATAAGGTTTTGCCTGGCCAATTTTTGAGAAGTGGATGGCCTCTTCCTAGTCTATTTCAGTCTGTAAGCAGCATTGAAACCTATGCATTGTGTGCTACCCCGCTGGCATTTGAAACACTGGTGGCACAGCTTCAAGCCTCACAGCAATGTGCAAGCCCCACAGGATGACAAACTGACAGACAACTTTGTCTCCCTTAGCTGTTGGAAACCTCTCCACCCTCCCTTTACCTAATTCCTACCTGGATCCTGTTGGACAATGAATAAGGAAGACCGAAGAAGAATTAATGCTTTTGAGCTGTTATGTCGGTAAAGATTGCTGAAAGTACCATGGACTGCTAAAAGAACTAACAAATCTGTCCTGGAGGAAGTGCAGCCAGAATGCTCCTCGGAGGCGAGAATGGCCAGACTTCGTCTCACATACTTTGGTCATGTTGTCAGAAGGGACCATTCCTTGGAGAAGAATGTCATGCTTGGTAAAGCAGAGGGTCGATGAAAGAGGGGAAGGCCCACAACAAGATGGATTGACACATCAGTGGTGATGGGCTCAAGTGTAGCAAGAATCATGGAGCTGGTGTGGGACTGGGAGGTGTGTTTTGTTCTGCTGTGCATAGGGTTGCTATGAGTTAGAGATGACTCGACAGCACCTAACAACAACAAGTTCTGTAGAGATACCACCTTGGAAACCCAAGGAGGGGCTGCTATGAATCGAATAAAATTGACGGCAGTGAGTTTGGCTTTTTTTTTTTTTTTTTCGCTCTATGTGTCTGTAGTTGTACCAATACCAGGCTGTATAGTAGAGTTTGAGTTTGAGATCCAGGAACATGAGACCTCCTACTTGTTCTTCTTCTTCAATAGTGCATTACTTACCCGAGGTCACTTTGCTTTCCATATAATATTTGTTATTGGTTTTTCCATATCTTTAAAGAATGTTGATAGGATCTGGATTGGGATTGCATTGAATGTATAGATTGCTTTGGGTAGTAGTGATATTTTCACAATATTCAATCTTTCTATCCCTGAGCATGGGATGGCCTTGATTTATGTAGCTCTCTTATGGTTTCTTGAAGTAGCGTTTTGTAGTTTTCTTTGTACAAGTCTTTTGTGTTCCTAGTAAGATTCATTCCCAAGTATTTAAATTTTTTTGGTAGCTATTGTAAATGGTATTGATTTCCTTATTTCATTTTCAGTAATCTGTTTGTTGATGTAGAGGAATCCAACTGATTTTTGTATGCTGATCTTGTGTATATTACCACTATGCTAAATGTCTCAATTAGTTTCAGTAATTTTCTTGCTGAATCTCTTGGGTTTTCTATGTATAGGATCATATCATCAGCAAATAGGGTTAGTTTGACTTCTTCCTTACCAATCTGGATGCCTTTGATTTCCCTTTTTTGCCTTATTGCCCTGGCTAGGACTTCCAATACAATGTTGAATAGAAGTGGTGATAGAAGGCATCCTTGTCTGGCTCCTGTTCACAAGAGGGATGGTTTCAGTCTCTCTCTGTTGAGTATAATGTTGGCTGTTGGTTTTGCATATATGCCCTTTATTATGTTGAGGAATTTCTCTTGTATTCCTATTTTTCTGAGAGTTATTTTTCCTTTTCTTTCTAATCAGGAATGGGTGTTGGATTTTATCAAATGCCTTTTCTGCATTGATTGATATGATCATGTGATTCTTTCCCTTTATTTAACTCATGTGATGGATCACATTGATTGTTTTTCTAATGTTGAACCATCCTTGCATACTTGGTATGACCACTTGGTCACAGTGTATTATATTTTTGATATGTTGTTGGAGTCTATTGTCCAGGATTTTGTTGAAGATTTTTGTGTTTATATTAATGAGAGATATTGATCTTTAATTTTCCTTTTTAGTATTGTCTTTGCCTGGTTTTGGGATCAAGGTTATGCTTGCTTCATAAAATGAATTTGGGAGGATTCTATCCTTTCTTAGGTTCTGGAATAGTTTGAGTGGGATTGGTGTCAGTTCTTCTCTGAATGTTTGGTGGAATTCTCCAGTGAAATTGTCTGGGCCAGGACTTTTTTGTTGTTAATTTTTAAATGACCTGTTTGATTTCTTCTTTTGTTGTGGGTCTGTTCAAAATTCCCACCTCAGTCTGTATTGGTTTAGGTAAGTAGTATGTGTCTAGAAATCTGTCCATTTCTCCTAGATTTTCAAATTTGTTGGAGTACAGTTCCTTATAGCATTCTATTATCATTTTTTAGTTGGTTCTGTTGTGATGTCACCCAATTCATTTCTCATTTGTGTTATTTTTTTTCTCTCCCTCTTTTCCCCAGGTAAGTTTGCCAATGGTTTGTCAATTTTATTAATCTTTTTAAAAAACCAACTTCTATCTTGTCAATTTTTTTCTATCATTTATCTATTTTATGTTTCATTATTTCTGCTAGATTTTTTTTTAAAATTTTTTATTGTGATTTGGGTGAAAGTTTACAGAGGAAATTCATTTCCCATACAGCATTTTATACACATTTTGCTTCATGACATTGACTGCAATTCCAGTATAACAGCTCTCTTCCCACTTATTTCTGCTTGAATCATTATTATTTCTTTTCTTCTGGTGACTATAGGCTATTTTTTGCTGCTCTTCTTCTAATTGCTGGAGATATTGGGTTAAGGCGTTGATTTTGGCTTTTTTTTTTTTTTAAATTCATTTTATTGAAATATAATTTATATACACTGAGATACAGAAAACTAAAGTGTCATGGATCCATGCATTATTTATTTATTTATTTTTGCAGTGCTCCCTCCTCTCCCCTCCCCTCCCCTCCCACCTTTGGCAACCAACAAAGAAAATTTCCTTCCATATATAAACCTTTCCTTGACCCTCCACAACAATGAACTCATATCTGTCCTTCTGTGATTAACTTATTTCAGTTAGCATAATGTCCTCCAAGTTCATCCATGTTAGGTAGTGTTTTGGTGACTCTACACTATTCTTTAGTGTTGCATAGTATTTCATTGTGTGTATGTACCACAGTTTGGTTACCCATTCTTCTGTTGATGGGCATGTAGGTTGTTTCCATCTTTTTGCTATTGTAAATAGTGCTACGATGAACATGGGTGTACATATGTCTGTTCCTGTCCTGGCTCTCACTTCTCTAGGTTATATGGCTAGTAATGGGATTGCTGGGTCAAATGGTATCTCCAATTCCAGCTTTCTAGAAAATCGCCATACTGCTTTCCACAGTGGTTGTGTAACAGTCCCACCAGCAGTCTCTCCACATCTCCACCAGCAATTATTTTCTGTCTTCTTGAACTTTGCCATTAATGCTGGGGTGAGATGGTATCTCATTGTTCTTTTGATTTGCATCTCTCTGATGACCAATGATTGTGATTGTGAGCATCTCTTCATGTATTTGCTGGCTGCCTGAATATCCTCCTTGGTGAAGTGTCTATTCATGTCTTCTGCCCATTTTTCAATTGGATTGTTAATTCCTTTGCTCTTGAAGTGTTGCAGTTTTCTATAAATCTTAGTGATAAGTACCTTGCCAGATATGTAATTATCGGCAAGTATCAGTTTGTTGTCATTTTGTTATGTGCTTTTTCATGGTGTTGATTTCTTTGTTTCATATAATTTTCTATGCTGAGCTCGTTTTGTTTATGAATCGTGTTATCACTTCCTTCGTTGCTACTGTTTTAATATTTTCTAACTATTTGTGCTGGTCCTTTTTCATTATGATGTGAAGGGCTTATCATTTTTCTTTGAGGTTACCCTGTGATTTACAGTTTTCTTCCCACGTTTAGAAGAGTCCGTTCTATCTTGTAGTTGTCTTGACTTCTCTACCATCTAGAAGTTCTGTAATGGCAGCTTTCCCCCTCTTTTTGGTTTGTAGTTGTCCTCATTTGTCAATTGATGTCTCTGATTCCCTGTTTACAATCTTGTAGGCTTATTTACTTTGGATACTTCCAT
>NW_006921779.1:4534124-4539541 GCF_000298275.1 Orycteropus afer afer | reverse complement strand
GTTTGATGATGATATGTCTTGGTGATTTTCTTTTGGGGTCTATCCTGTTTGGGGTTTGTTGGACTTCTTGAATGGATATATTCTCATCTTTCATCATACCAAGAAAATTCTCTTCCAACAAATCTTTGACAATTTTCTCTGTGGTTTTGTCTCTTCCTGTTCTGGAATTCTGATTACACGTAGGTTATTCCTTTCGATGGTATTCTACATGAACCTTAGGTTTTCTTCATTTTGTTTTGATCTTTTTTCTGACTGATCCCTTTCCAAAGAAGTATTCAGGTATTTGCCTTCAATCTCCCTAAATCTGTCTCCCATTGATTCAATTCTGCTCCTATGCCCATTTAATGTCTTATCTATTTCTAAAAATTTAGTATTAATCTTCAGGATTTCTATGTGTAGATTTTGTATCATTTCTAATTTCTTATTTTGTTCTTGTATTGTCTTTCAAAATTGTTCTAGGGTTTTCTCTGTTTTCCTTATCTCTCAGTTCATTGAAGATACCTAAATATAATTCTTTTGAATTCTTTCTCAGGGAGTTCCAATGCTGGATCTTCCTCAGGGATGTGTTTTGGGTCTGTATCCTGGTCCCTTGTTTCTCCTGTTTTATCTTGCTTCTTTGTGTGGACTGTGATGCTCTGTTGTCTCTGAGGCATTGCGACGTTTTTGTGTTTATATGAATTGGTCACTGTATGTTGGAGTGACTTGCCCACGATTTTCATTTTGTTTTGTTTGTATGTTATCTATGCAAGCTGGGTACTGTGCTCCTCTATTCGCTAGTTGATAGCACTTGTACACTCACCACCTGTCTCCTTTCATGTTGTCAGCCTCTTTTATGTCCCTGCCGGCCTTAGCAAACAGAGCCTATTCTTAGATCCCTGGAATCCGAATGAGAATGCTATCACTTTAAAATCCAAAATTGTTGCCACTTGTAAAGATTCAAAATGGCTGCGCCCTTGGTCTTTTTAAGTATCCAAAATGGCCACCGCTTGTAAACATTCAAAATAGCTGTACCCTCAGTCACTTTAAATATCCAAAATAGCCACCACTTGTAAAGATTCAAAATGGCTGTGCCCTTGGTGACTTTAAATATCCAAAATGGCTGCCATGTGTAAACAATCAAAATGGCTGTGTTCTCCAGACAGCAGAAAGTCAGCAACTCAGGTTGTCTCTCACCTTGCTATTTCCCTTCCTAGTCATAGGCTACCAGCGCAGTCATCCCTGCAGCCCTTGGTGACCAGGGTTGATCTTTAGGTCAACTCTCAGGTCCCAACACCACTTGGAAATATTCAGGCTGTTGGTCTCGTCAGAGTAGCTGACAGTCCGCAACTCCGACCGTCTCTGTACTCACTGTTTTCATTCAGGTTTTTCCACTAGTTGGTGCCTAATCCACTTCTATGTAATTCCTTTCAAAATTCAGGGCTCCAGGATTATCTTCTGTATCTCTGTCAACTGGTTTTTCTTTTCTTTGTTGAAGAGGGTCTGTGTCACTTGTCTGCCTATTCCTCCATCTTATCAGAAGTCCTTCAAATCTGTTCTTGAAATGGCCTCTGAAACAAAGAATATTGTATGGGTTGCCAGAAGAATGAACAAATCTGTCTTGGAAGAAGTACAGCCAGAATGCTCCTCAGACGCGAGTATGGCCAGACTTGGTGCCGTCGTACTTTGGTAATGTTATCAGGAGGGACTAGTCCCTGGAGAAGGATATCATGCTTGGTAAAGTAGAGGGTCAGCGAAAAAGAGGAAGACCGTCAAAAAAGATGGATTGACACGAGACTGTAACAATGTGCTCAAGCATAGTAATGATTATGAGGATGACACAGGACTGGGTAGTGTTCTGTTGTACACAGGGTCACTATGAGTCAGATCTGACTCAACAGCACCTAACAACATACTCAAGGTCGCACTTTGGCTCTAACGACTTCTAATTTTCTTCAGCTTCAACTTGAACTTGCATATGAGCAACTGATGGTCTGTTCCACAGATGGCCCCTGGCCTTTTTCTGATTGGTAACATTGAGCTTCTCCATTGTCTCTTTCCACAGATGTAGTTGATTTGATCCCTATGTGTTCCATCCAATGAGGTCCACATGTAGAGTCACCATTTTTGTTGTCTAAAAAAGGTATTTGAAATGAATAATGTAGTCTTGCAAAATCCTATCATATGATCTCCAGCATCATTTCTACCACCAAAGCCCTATTTGCCAATCACCCATGTTCTTCTTTTGTTTGCAATGTTTGCATTCCAATCACCAGTAATTATCAATGCCTGTTGATTGAATGTTTGGTCAATTTCAGACTGTAGAAGCTGATAAAAATGTTCGGTTTCTTCATCTTTGACATTAGTGATTGGTGCATAAATTCTGAATGGTAGTCCTATTAACTGGTCCTCCTCGTAGGCATATGGATATTGTCCTGTCACTGAGTGTTGTCCTTCAGAATAGATCTTGAAATGTTCTTTTTGATGATGAATGCGACCCTATTCCTCTTCAATTTGTCATTTCCAGTATAGATCATGATTGTCCCATTAAAAATGACCAGTATCAGGCCATTTTAGCTCAGTAATGCCCAAGGAGCTCTGGTGGTGCACTGCCTAAGATATCTGATGGCTAACTAGAAGGTTGGTGGTTCACACCTGCCAACCACTTGTCAAAAGGAAGATAGGGCAATCTACTTCTGTAAAGATTTACCACTTTGGAAACCCAATGGGGGTCGCTATGAGTTGGAATTGACTTGATGGCAGTAGGTTTTTTGTGTAATGCCTTAGCAGATCAATCTTTTTTTTTTTTTAATACATTTTATTGAAATACAATTTACATACAGTGAAATACACAAAACTAAAGTGATATGGGTCAAGGCATTTTTTTTTTTGCAGTGTTTCCTCCCCTCCCCTCCCACCCCTGATAACTAACAAAGAAAGCTTCCTTCCACTTATAAACTTTTCCTTGACTTTTTACAATAATGAACAAATATTGTATTCATCCTTCTGTGATTGACTTATTTCACTCAGCATGTCCTTTAAGTTCATCCATGTTAGGTGGTGTTTTGCAGATTCTACATTATTCTTTAGTGTTGCATAGTATTCCATTGTATATATGTGCCATAGTTTGGTTATCCATTCTTCTGTTGATGGGCATGTAGGTTATTTCCATCTTTTTGCTATTGTAAATGGTGCTGTGATGAACATGGGTGTGCATGTATCTGTTCTTGTCCCGGCTCTCACTTCTTTAGGATATATACCTAGTAGTAATGGAATTGCTGGGTCAAATGGTATTGCAAATTCCAGCTTTTAAGGACTCATCATACTGTTTTCCACAGTGGTTGTATCATTTGACAGCCCCACCAGCAGTGTATGACAATCTTTCTACATCCTTGCCAGCATTTGTTGTTTTGTCTTGTTGTTTGCCATTAGTGCTTGGGTGAGATGGTATATCACTGTTGTTTTGATTTGTATCTCTCTGATGGCTAATGACTGTGAGCATTTCTTCATGTATTTGCTGCCCACCTGAATATCCTATTTAGTGAAGTGTCTATTCATGTCTTCTGCCCATTTTTTAACTGGATTGTTAATAATTTTGTTGTTGAGGTGTTGGGAGTTTTCTATAAATTTTAGAGATAAGTCCTTTGTCAGGTATGTTGTTGCTGAATATGTTTTCCCAATCTGTGAGTTCTCTTTTTACTCTTTTGGAGAAGTCTTTTGAAGCACGTTAACAATTTAATTTTTATAAGGTCTCATTCATTTAGTTTATTTTCAACTGTTTGTGCATTTTGGGTTATGCTTGACAGTCTATTTATGCCATAAATTAGGGCCCCTAAATTTGCCCCTACTTTTTCCTTGAGGAACTTTATAGTTTTAGGTTTCACATTTAAATCTTTGCAGCAGATTGATCTTTATGCATTCCATTTTATTTTTGGCAACTTCCACATTTCCCAGATTCATGTTTCATCTATTCCATTTTCAGATTAATAGATGTTTGCAGCTGTTTGTTCTCAGTTTGAGTCATGCCACATCAGTAAATGAAGGTCCTGAAAACTTTACTCCATTGATATCATTAATGTCAACTCTACTTTGAGAAGGCAGCTCTTCCTCTGTCGTATTTTGAGTGCCTTCTAACCTGAGGGGCGCATCTTCAGGACTGTATCAGACTATGTTCCACTGCTATTCGTAATGTTTTCATTGGCCCATTTTTTCAGAAGTAGATCCTTAGATCCTCCTTCCTAGTCTGTCTTAGTCTGGAAACTGCACTGACACCTCTTCACCACAGATGACCCTGCTGGTATTTGAAATACTGGTGGCATAGCTTTCAGCATCACAGCAACATGATAGCTGCCAGAGTATGACGAACTGACAGACAAGTGGTGGAGGCCAGGTGTAGTGGGCAAAACTGGAAAGAAATGGGAGTGGCCAGGAAGATGGATGGCCACCTGGCTGCTAGGGTAGGGGTGGGGCGGTGGGGTGTGAGTTGCAACTAGAATCCCATTTTAGACAGGAACCACCCCACCTTGTTACAAGACCCTTGACAGAAGGGGATCAGCCCATGTAGGTTTCTGCTCCTTTTCTGACCTGGACCTGAGGGCTCTAGGCCATTATCTGTGATAACATGAGCATTAAGATCAGTGTATGCATGTCTCCCAGGGTTACTGAACCCAAAAGTATGTGTGTGTACCTGGGTATACAAGGGGAAGGGCTGGCCTACCTCTAGCGTCATTGTTCAGAAAACTCAGTCTGGGTTCTGGTAAGATGGTGGAATAGGCTGAAACACTGCACAGACCCTCTTCAACAAAGAAAAGGGAAACCAATTAACACAGATACAGAAGATAATCCTGGACCCCTGAGCTTCGAAGGGAAGGATATAGACGTAGACTAAACTCCAAGTAGCAGAAGAATTTGCATGAAAATACCATATCAAAAAAGGAAATATATGGAGTTGCAGTCTGGCAGCAATCCTGATGGCACAGACAGCTTGGATATTGCTAAGTGGTGGTAGGACCTAAGAATTAACCTGAAAATCAGCCCTGCTAGCCAGGGACTGCATGGAGGACTGCTCTAGTGGCTGGGGAATAAAAGGGGAAGTAGCGAAGAGAAAGGTGGGCTGAGCTGTGGACTTTTGCCTGACCAGAGGGTGCAGCCATTTTGAATGTTTACAAGTGGCTCGACCATTTTGGATATTTAGAGACAGTGTTCTCCCAGATTCCAGGGACTTAAAAACAGGTTCCACTTGCGGGGAACTGCGAGGACACTCCAGACCTGTGGACTACTGGAAAGGTATGAAATTCCCCTTGTTACTCTTATATCTCACCCTCTTGGTGAACAGAGGTGTGGCCATCCCTCACTCCCACCCAACCTTCTAGGCTGGCAGGAATTCCATCCCAGTCTGTATGCTCTGACAGAGCCTGGGTGCCCTGCCCCACCCTGTCCAG
>NW_006921779.1:4533280-4533939 GCF_000298275.1 Orycteropus afer afer | reverse complement strand
TTTTTTTTTTTAAATCATTCTTTCTTCTTCCCTTCCCAGGTACTAGTTTTCAGGTTTCTTTCTTTCTTTCCTTTCTTCCTTCCTCCCTCCCTTCCTTCCTCCTTTCCTTCTTTCTCTCCTTCCTTCCTTCCTTCCCTTTCTTTCTTGTGGTTAACCCTGTTCCTTGTTTTCCTTTTTGCGTTTTTTTCCCATTTTTTTCTTCTTTATTCTCCTTCTTTACCTTTTTTCTCTTATTGCCCTCTCCCCAGATATTGCAGTTTTTTGTTTTGTTTTTGCTTTTTCCCTTTTGTCTTTTTTGGTTACTGTTTTTGTGTGATTACACAGTGTGTTTTTGTCCATTTGCTTTTACTTTTTTTGATGGTTATTCGATTGCTATTTTTGTCTGAGTGGGAGACAGCAACAGTCCCCATACGACACAACTACACCCACACTTCCTGCAGCTTCACCTACTGAGTCACCACCTCCTTCTCCACTAACAGGTCTATGATAAACAACCACCAAGAATAGCCTGACTCACCCTTAGCTGCTCTTCACAAACAGTTAACAGATCTACATACAACAATGCACAATGTCTCAGAGACAACAGACCATCACAGTCTACACAAAGAAGCAAGATAAAGTGGTAGAAACAAGGGAGCAGGATACAGACCCAGAACACA
>NW_006921779.1:4499162-4532685 GCF_000298275.1 Orycteropus afer afer | reverse complement strand
GGGATACCATCAAAAGGAATAACCTACATGTCATTGGAATTCCAGAACAGGAAGAGAAAAATAAAACCACTGAGAAAACTGTCCAAGATTTGTTGGAGGAGAACTTCCCTGATATGATGAAAGAGGAGAATATATCCATCCAGGAAGTCCAACAAACCCCAAACAGGACAGACCCCAAAAGAAAAATCACCAAGACCTATCATCATCAAACTCATCAAAACCAAAGACAAAGACAGAATTCTGAAAGTAGCATGGGAAAAACAAAAAGTTACTTACAAAGGACAACCATTAAGTTCTGATTTCCCAGAAGAAACCATGCAAGTGAGAAGGCAATGGGATGGTATATATAAAACCCTAAAAGAGAAAAAATTTTCAACCAAGAATTATATACCTGGCAAAACTGTCCCTCACATATGATGGTGAAATTAGGAGATTTCTAGATAAGCAGAAACTAAGGGAATTTGTTAAAACCAGACCAACCTTACAAGAGATACTAAGGGGAGTCCTTTGAACAGAAAACCAAAAATAGCAAACAACCACCGACCATTAATACATAAGATGACATAATCCAGAACCACAGCTATGGACATATCCAAAGTAAAATAAGCTTACAAGATTGTAAACGGAACCAGAGACGTTAATTGGCAAATGAGGACAACTACAAATCAAAAAGAGGGAAAATACTGTGTAGTTACAGAACTTGTAAATGGTGAGGAAGTCAAGAGAGTTGCAAGATAGAATGGACTATTCCAAACTTGAGGAGAAAATTGTAAATCATAGGGTAAACTGAAAGAAAAATGACCAATCTTCACATCACAATAAAAAAGCAGACAAGCACAAATATTCAGCACATAGTAAACAACAGCAACAAAGGAAATGATAACATGATTCATAAAGAGCTCAGAAGATAATATGGAACAAAGAAACCAGGGACACCATGAAAAACACATAACAAAATGACAGCAACCAATTCATACTTGTCAATAATTACACTGAATGTTAATGGATTAAATGCACCACTCAAGAGATGGAGAGCTGCAGACTGGAGAAGAAAACAAAATCCATCAATATGTTGTCTACAAGAGATACACCTTAGACACAAAGACAAAAATAGACTAAAAATCAAAGGTTGGAAAAAGATGTATCAAGCAAATGGCAGCCGTAAAAAAGCAGGAGTGGCAATATTAATTTCTAATCAAATTGACTTTAAGATAAAAACCAGAAAACTCAGACTGCAAAGTCTAAATTTAGGCGAAGGAAGAAAGGAAGCCCCTTGGCGTCCTATGGAAGGAAGGGCTGGGCAGGAAAAGGCCTGGCGTGGCCCTTTTCTTTATCTCAGTACCCTAGTGGATATGTGGGCAGATGGGTAGTCTCTACCTAGCCAGGTACCCCCTCCCCCCAGCCTCAGATTTGGGTTTGGCTGCCAGAGAAGATCAACACTCTTCAGCTGCAGCCACTCTGGGAGGCCATTTCCCAGCTATAGAGGTCTGGAGCTGGGCCAAGCCAAGTAGGGAGCTCCCACTTGGTGCACTTAGCAGGAGGCTGGCCCAGTGACTGGGAGAATGCTGGGTAGTCTGGTCCTCCTGCCCCATTCAAAACAGTGAAGTCAGGTGCCCCCTGCTGGCTGGTTGCAGGGGAAAGGGCGACAGGAATCCAAATTGGGAATCTGGCTACCTCACAGGGATGGGAGAGGGACAGGGATGGGAGAGGGACGGGGCTGGGTGGGGCCAGAGATGGAGGGGCAAGAAGGGAGAATGATGCAGGCACAGTGGCTCCAGATCAGGAAGTTTTATTGCTGACATGCAGGAAGAGTCCCCATGTAGTACAAAAATATGTCTTTATACAAACTTTTTTGTGACTTTTTCCATTTTGTTTTTGTTTCTTTACAATAGGACTTCACTCAGTATGTGACAGCCAATGAGGGCAGATCTAACCTCCTCTCGTTTGCATTGCCAGAAATGCAATCAGACACATGGGTGAACCTTGGAAGGGACCAGTCTGTCTGAGAGGGCTTTGCAGACCCAGAGGATATTGCTTTGAAGAGGAGGAGAAAGACCACACATGGAAAGCAGGCCCTGGAGGGTCTGAGAAGGCGGCTGGCACAAGGGCTCATGGAGCCAGACCAAGGCCGTCTCAGGCTCTCACAGGAGAGTCACATAGGCTAGAAGCCCTAGGTCAGACTGCCTTTCTATTCCCTTAGGAGAATTTTCTTTTTGAAATAAATATAGAAAAGAGGGCATCCCCTGCTCACCCCCCACCCTGCACGAGACCCTGGCTCTCAGCGGCTGGATGGCTGAGACAGAGGGAGAGCTCAGTGCTCAGGGGACTAAGTGCTAGGCCCAGGCAGGCTCCCCCACACCCACTGAGGCAGAGGCACAAGCCACCCAAGTGTGGGATGGGATCACGGGGAGGAAGGGGCAAGGGTGGCCCTGCTACTGCTGGCAAGAGGTGGCCCCATTTTTTCCAGATGGGGAAACTGAGGCACAAGGAAGTTTGGGAACTTGCCCAAGGTCACTCACAGTGAGTCAGCTTTAGGGGGCAGGGTAGCTCACACTCTGGGAACATGGGGACTGGGGCCTTGGGCACCTCCCTATTGGGTAGCAAGGGCAGGCAGGAGGGTCCTGCCAGGTGGTTGGGGGCACGGGAGGGTAGGCCTCTGGGAAAGAGTCTTTGCTTGGCACTCTGCAGGGCCAAGTCCAGTGAGGGAGAGAGGAGGGCATTCTGGTGAGAACAGCGTTTCTGGCAAGACGGGCATCCACTTCAAAAAACTTGGCTCAAAAACGGCAGCAGGGCTGTTCTCAAGCCAGGCAAGGCAGAGGCCTTTAGTCCCTACAGTTCTCCCCACGAGCCTCTCACCTCCCATGAAGGACTCTGGGCAGGGTCTGCTGGGAGACACCATATCAACTACAAGGCAAGGGCAGGAGAGATGCCACTCCCACTGCTGTCTGGACAAGGGAGTAGGGGGAGGGCAAGAGAGTGTGCAGCAGGGCCCCCACCCAGCTCACCTGGCAGCCCAGAGCAGCCCTCCCAAGCCCAGCCATCAGGGACTCCATTTCACATTGTAATTTCAATGCTACCTCGGTACCATGGTGAAGGATGGAGAAGGAAACCAGGGTTAATGCAAGTGTACAGCACCTCAGAGAAGCTACTGAGATGGGGGGAGAAAGAACCAAGTCTAGAAAGGCCTCCCCATCACCGGAAAGGAAGAGGGACTGGTGAGCTGAGTGGAGTGGGCCGGCAAGAAGGGGCTTCTCAGGGCCTGGAGGGTGAGGAGGGGAACCCATCTGGGTGGGGCTTGGTCAGATACCCCATGCTGCCCAGCCAAACTGGGGTAGGGAGCGGCCTGGGCCACCTAGAGATGGGAGAGAAGTTGCTTTCAGTAAAAAAATAAATATATTTGAATTGAGTTTAAGATGAGGTGAAGGTTTTCCAAAGCTTGGATGGAGGGTTCTAGGGCCAGAAGTGGGGGAAGGGAGGGAAGAAGGGAGGGAGATAGAGGATGGGGGCCTGGGAGTACAGTGAGGTGTGGGTATCATTTTGGGAGCCAGCAGCAAGCTGCGTGTTCAGCTTATTTGGACTGTGGGGAGCAGCTGCCCGGGGCTGGGTGGGCTGGGTCAGGCCCCTGGCTGGGCAAGTGGGCTTCCTCCTCCTCCTCCTCACTCAGTCCAGAGACAGCACGGTTAGAGAGACAGAGGTAGATTAAAACGTCATGATTAAAAGCAGATTAGTTATCTAGGCTTCTCAAATTAAAAACCCAACAAGCAATCATTTCGAAAGGTAGCCTCATGGTACCTCTGCTGACCCTGTCTAGGACCTGGGCTATCCTTGTCCCCGTCCCTGTCGCAGCCTGGGGGAGAATCCAGCCCCAATGGCTGGGCTTTGGGTTGGGGGCAGGGGAGAGGCGGCAGGTGGTGCTGGTGGCCCTGGCTGAGGCTGCTATTTCCGTAGGTAGCGCTGTGCCAGGATGGCCGCGTCCAGCGGGTTTATGGGTTGTGCATCGTGGCCCAGCCGTCGCACTGGTGGCACGCTGCCAAACTGCCGCTTGGGCACCCAGCTCCGGGCCTCGTGGATGGAGCTCTTCTCCTCCGCCAACAGCAGCTGCTGCCGCATGTAGTTCTCAAACTCGTACTGGGAGCACTCCTCTGTCACCTTCGCCTGTGAGGCCCAGAGGGAGGTGAGGGTAGAAAGAGAAAAGACAGAAATACAAACAGAGAGAAAGCGACAAAGAGGATCATGGAGAGAACCCGAGAGAGAGACAAGCAGAGATAAAGAGATCAGAGCAGCAGAGACAGACCGAGGGAGAAGGGCAGAGAGTGAGTGTCCAATGGCCTGGCCCCTGAGGCCTCCCTCCCTGGGATCCCCACCCCTGGGGCCCAATCTGGGGTGGGTGGCTGCGTAGGGGGTCTTGGACGTCCTCCAGTCACTCCGGACCCCTAGCTCTGGTTGTTGGTACAATCCCTCCCTTCTTAATGTGTTGACCTTGGCAAAAGTCATGCCACCTCTAAAGCTTTCGCTTCCCTACCTGTGAAATAGGCAATCATCTGCCCTCACAAAGGTTCTTGTGAGCTTGAGGAGGGCCTGGTGCTGGGGTACTCAGCCCCTGGGCAGCTATTTCTTTATCTTGGCCACACACATATGGGGCCCCACAGAGGACCCAGGCAGACAGTAATAGAAACAGAAGTGGTAGGTCCCTGCACTGATCAGAAGGGAAAAGCAAGGCTCTGGACTCAGACTTGGGTTCAAGGCTCAGCTCTACCACTTCCAAGCTGTGTGACTGTGGGCAAATTGTTTTTCCTTTCTGAACTTCAGTTTCCCCTTTTGTATAATAGGAATAAGGGCCACACCGGCCTGGAGCACGGACAGGCTGAGAGGTATGGGGAGCAGGCACTCACTGCATACTAGTGATCATTATTTTTAGTTGCAGAACAGCATGGGGGAGGGGTGGTGGGAAATGGGCTGGGAGATGGAGAGTTAGGGGCTGGGGTTCCTTTTCCTCCAGGGGCAGGAGGCTCTGCTGCCATCGCAGGCATGGCTCCTGCTGCTGCTGCTGCCAGTGCTTGCTGTGCAACTGCAGGGAGGGCCAGGAGCCCTTCCGGCATCCCGGACTCAGCATCTCTCCCAGGTTTGGCCAAGCCCTCCCCTCCAGGGGGCAACCTAAGATCACCCGTCTGCTGCTGCTGCCACCTAATGCCCCAGTCTCCTGCTCCCACTCTGGCCCAGCACTTTCTCCAGTGCAGGGAACAGGGGAAGGGAGAAAATGAATCATCTGAAAAATGAAAAGCAGGAAGGGTGAGAGAAAACTCCATGAGTCACAGGGACAGAGAAATGTGACCCATTAAAGGGCCAGCACAGGCAAAGCCAGGAACAGGAAGCTAAGAGAAGGCCAGTGTGGGCTGCTGTGGGGCCTTCCAGGTGCCAGTTTTCATCTCAGCTGTACTAAAACCTTCTCTCAGGCTGGGCCAGGCATATGTAGGCCCCAGGTGGCTCAGGCTGAGCACTTAAGTCTTTCTTCCTCTTTCCAAGTGCTGGGGAAGATGGCAGAGGAGGCCCTATGGCCTGCTGGGGAGCTACTGCCCCTGCCCTACCTATCTTCTCTCAGGTCTTGGGTAAGGGCCTTCTGCCCCATCCAACTCACCTCCTGGGAGCTGTCGGCACTGCTCATTTGGTCATCGATGTCCGGGACCACCTGCAAAGGCCCACTCAGAGACGACAGGGACTGCCTGCAGGGATGCAGATGGGTCAGGCTGGCTAGGACACCTCTAAGCTACTGCTCCCCAGCCCTGGCTGGCAGAAGGCCAGAGAAGCCAGGTGTCCACTGCTCCGAAACTTGGCTGGAGTCAGACGGACCTGGTCTGGTAGAGCTCAGCCTCTTCCCGGCATAACTGATTATTTCTGGGCCTCAGTGTTCTCATCCAACATCAGAGGGGGACAATTTCTACTGTCTGGCTATGGTTAAGAACTCAGTGAGGTAATGCATCTCCTCATCCTTGGCATGGACCCTGCACACGGGTCCTGTAGCCTCCCAACCTGACCCATGGGGGAGGAGTCGGGATTCTGACCATATGGCAAGGAAACAGGGCAGGATTTCCAGTGTCTGTGGATAGGTAGAGCATCTTAGAACCCAGCCTGGTGCCCGTGCCAGTGCTGCCCACTTACCAAGATGCAATGATGGCACTGAGGGCCTCCAGGACATCAGTGGCGGCCAGGCGCTGCTGGGGGTCGAGGACCAGCAGTTTCCGGATGAGACACACAGTGTTCTCAGAAACGCGCCCATCCCTGAGAAAGGCAGAGGCAGAGGGAGAGGGCTCAGGTAGGTTGAGATAGTGCTGGGTGCTCTCAGCCTTTCATATCCAAAGGGTCAGGGATACCCTCCCCTCCCTGGGGAGGCAGAGACTCACTCAGGGATGGTGTACTCGGCGGCCTTGATCTTCCGGAAGAGCTCCTGTGGGATGCTGTCGTAGAAGGGGAACTGGCCGTAGAGCATGGTGAACAGCACCACGCCCAGGGCCCACATGTCACTCGGCTTGCCCCGGTATGGCCGGCCTGCGGGGTGCATGTACACACACACTCAGCCCAAGGCGCCCAGCTGCCTGCTCAGCCCAACCCGTGGCAGGGAAGAAAGCGGTTAGCAGCGATGTGCCTGGAACTCTCCCACCAGGGGACCCCTCCATCTTGCACCTCACTCTGGTCATCCAGTTTCCATTTCCCAGAGTGAAGTGCACTGTCTCAGGCCACTGAGTTTTTGCAGTTGCCTCCCTACTATTAGTCAGTTTGACTCCTGCTCATGCTCGATACCTGGCATAGCAGGGTGATATGGATGATGGTGATGCCTTTCCTGACCTCCAAGAAGAAGGGATCACACTTGATCTTGTGCAACTCACCTGCCTGCCATAGGCCCCATGCCTCCTCACAGCCCCTGCTTTGTTCCACTGGACTATCCACCTGCTCTAGGCAATGAGCTCCTTGAGACAGGGCCTGGGGCGATGGCCAGGCCTCTAGCCGACTAGGTAGTTAAGAAATGTTTATGGAACTTAGAATGACTTGGGACAGGTCAGGTACTCCCCATCCCCACACATTACTGCAGCGTCCTGTCAGTGTCTCTCGCAGTGCCTAGCACAAGTGGAAGGAGCCCCTTTTTGTCTAGTGCTTACTCTCCATCTCCTATCTCCTTCACTAGAAGCCTCTGCTCACTGTTGAATCCCAGCCCAGAGAGACTCAATAAATATTTGCTAATGGAATGAACATCCAGTCAACCTTGCCATGCTAGTTTCCTTATCTGTAAGATGGCAGGGAGCTGACCTTTAACTGAGCATTCACTGTGACAGCACTGTAATCACCACTTGTCTCACTAAATCTCTGATCATTCCTCTATTATTCCAAAGAGGAAATCTAGGCAGGGGAATGTTAGGTTATTTGCCCCAGGTCATATAACTAGAAAGTGCTTAGAGCCGGTATGTAAGCCACATGACTGTAGAAGCTCCATTCTTCCCATATTGAGGGAGACCCACCCACTGATCCAACAGTAACCGAGTACCTGTCATGTGCCAGCCACTGCCTGACCTGACCCCAAAATGTGAAATATGAGAACTCAAGCTACTCCAAAGCCTCTGCTTCACCGTGACAGTGCTTCAACTGTGATAGTGTCCTCCTGAGGAGTTCCAGGAACACAACTCAAGCCCTGTGCTAGGTGCAAAGGAGATCCTGGCAGGTACCTCAGTGTCATCTCCTTGGGTTCCAGGTAGCACTTGGGCAACTAAGATCCCTCCCCCAGGCTGGAGATGCCTTTGGCACAGGGCCCCTGGTTTGAAGGCCTACAACACTGCTGTCCTAGAAGGGGAGCTGGCGGTCATGCTCACCATGGTCAAGCAGTTTGACTGGATAGATGTGTATACCTGGGCACTGAGGGGCTGGTACAGGCTCTGGCTCTGCCTCTGTAAGGTACCACAGAGCCTATCATTCCTCTGTCAAATGGGGATGATGATGCCTACTACACAGGGCGGTGGTGAGGAGTGGCCCCCACCTGGCTGCTACCACAGGCAGCTTTGTGAAGATGAGCCTCCCTGAGCTTTCCGCAAGGCTGCATTGCTTCAACCCTATGCAGCCCCACAGTGGCCAGAAGCAGCTTGGTGACCTTGTGCAGCTGACCCCATGGCCAGCCCCTCTCTACCAGAAGTGCTTCACTAAGTGGAGTCAGCAGGACAGGTGCATCACCAATACAGAGGCCATTCTTTGCGTGGACATCCTTTGCTCTGTATGGCCCCAAATACGGTGCCTCCTCTACTGCAGGAACTAGGGAGGGGCCTGCTGAAATGCCCAAGACAGAAAGGGCCCTGCTGCTAGCACTGGTGTGGTGCTCTTAGTCTGAGCCAGCCCAAGAGAACAGGCCCAGAACTCCTGCTCTAAGCTGGACAGGAGCTGGGAGGCCCCTTCACTAGACAAGCTCCGTGAGGAGCTCTCACTGGGTCAGGGACCTGGCCCTCAAAGCCCAGGGGAGCCTGGGCTTTTCAGGGACACTGAACCTCAAATTCTCCTTTTAGTAATAGTAATGCCAGGTACTGTTTACTGAACTGGACACTAGGTAAAAAAGGCTTTATCAAGTTCCACAGGCATCTAATGAAGTAGGTGCTACAATCATGTCTATATTAGAGTTGAGAATGTTTGAGGCCCAGAAGTCAGGAACTTTCCAAAGGTCGCACATATATTAACCAGACTAAAACTATAAAACCAAGACCACCTGTCTTTTCATAATGGCATGTCCCATGCCTAAGGCTGTGTGTGGCACAGAAAATGAACGACATGGCAGATCTGAACCCAGAGAGCAGGACTCCAGAGTGAGTGCTGCCTTGCATCAAGCATCTCACTCATCATCTTAAAGAGGGGAGGGAGGCAAGGCTCTTTCTAGCCTTTAACCTGCAAAAAGACAGGCTCAGAGAAGAGGGGTAAAGATCAAGGTTACACAGCTGGTTAAGTAGCAAGGGTAGAATTAGAACTTGGGCCTCTGGCCTCCCAGTCCAGGGCTCTTTCTGTTGCAGTGGGTTCCCTCTATTTCATCCTCCAAGACTGACATGAGCTTGGACGAGCCAGAGAGGCCACAGGTAGCAGCAGGGAAAACCTCGAGGCCTCCCAGACTGCGCATGGAGGCCCCCTGAAACTGGACAGTCCCCTTAGCCTGTAGCTGTGCAGACAGTCACAGACCTGGTCTCACAGGTCTGCGGGAGGAGCCTGCTCACCTGCCTGGCTCTTTCACCTGCAGGGATGCTTCTAGGAATTATCAGGATGTCCTGGCTGGGCTGTGCCATGATGGGTGGTGGCCAAGGAGCTGAGGTGGGACTCCTGGCACCCTGATCCCTCTAGCAGAACTCATGGTGATGCCAATCGAAACCCCCAGGCCTGGGGCATGGCCTTCCTGTATACATGGGTGGCCCTGGGGAGAGGCCTGACTCTTTGGCAGAAGCCTCCAAGGGGGCTGCTGTGGCAAGTTTCAGCAGCTTGCTCCCCAGGAAGACGTGGAGCAGCTGTGAGGAGAAGATACAAATGGTTGTTGGGGATAAGAGGCCCTGGGGATACTCTGAAACCTCCGTGATGGAGGGATGGGAGTTGACGTAAGCCCCTAGCTCTCTAGGGGATCAGCATGAGAGGGATCCCAATTTGGCAAAGGACAAAGAGGGAAGGGGAAAGAAAGAGTTTCCCATGAAACAGTTAGGAGTGTGGGCAATGGGGGGCAGGCAGCCCTGGGTTGGAGCTCAGTTTTCTGGTTTACCAGGAGCCAGAACTTCAGACAAGAGATTTCATGTCTCTGAACCTTGGTTTTCTCATCTGTAAGGTTTAAGAATGTTTCCCTGCCAGAGCAGCTGTGTGGTTTTACACAGATGGTGTCAGGTGCTCAGCACAGTACCTGGTACACAGAAGTGTTCAGAAGGTAACAGCTATGTAACTCACTTATTGATTCTATTAACTGTCTCATGCCCCACTAAGACAGCTTCATGAAGGCAGGGCTGTTTATCTGATTTATTCACTGCTGTATCCAAAGTGCCTAACACAGAGCCTGGTCCATGGCAGGACCTCAGTAAATAAGGGTTGAAAGAATAAGTAAGTAGAGTGATATCTCCAAGATGCAAATCTCCTCTGGGTGCTCATCTCAGACCTGTTCAGTGGCTTCCTGATATACTTGAAATAAAGGATGACTTGCCTTACCAGGGCCCACGAGAGGCCTTGTGGGAGGCCCCTGCCCACCCCTCAAGCCTTCCCAGATGCAGGCTCATTTTTGGAGCAGCAGTCACAAGGACCTTCTGCCAGTTCCTTGAATGTGCTATGCCTTCCTCGGAACACTCGGCCTCAGCCTATCACATACACCTAGTGGATTCCTATTTATCCTAGGGTCTCAGTTCAAATGTCACTTCCCTGGGGAACCCCTTCAAGTGCCCATTATACACCTCACAGAAATCCTGTCCTTCAACAAAGATGAACCCTTTTGCATGTACAGTACTGCACTGTCAGTGATGACAAGCATTGGTATATGGATGGATAGATAGGTGGACAAGCTAAATGATCAGGTATGTCTAGGCAGGGGGTAGTGTGCCTATCCATGACCATGTATAGGGTTAGCAGACAATGTTTCTACATGCGTATTTGTATGTGCTGTAAGAATGTCCAGGTGTATAGCAAAGCTGACAAGAGGCAAGGCTGTGGTGGCTTCCTGCCACAGTCAGCTACCCAGAGGAAGTGAGTAGTTGGACCTGTGGGTTCAGGACCATGGTCGTGGGGACAGCAAGCTCTACTGGCATAACATATTACACAAAAAAACTACTTTGGTGAGTAGCGACTGGGGTCTTAAAAGCTTGTAAGCAGCCATCTAGATGCAACAATGGGTCTCTTCTCATCCAGAGCAAAGAAGAATGAAGAAAATCAAAGACACATGGAAACAATCAGTCCAAGGGACTGGTAGACCATGTGATCCTCAGCCTGTTCGACTATAAATAAGACCAGAAAAACTAGATGGTACCCGGCTACCACTGTCAACCACTCAGAGGGGGATCTATGTAGGACACGTGGAACAAAACTCACAAACAAAAAAATGACCAGGTTTACTGGTCTATAGAGCCTGGTGAGACCCCTGAGACTATAGCCCCTAGTTACCCTTTAGGTCTGGAACTGAACTCACTCCTGTGGCTTCCAGCCAAACTATAAACAGGCACATAGGGTGAACATTCACATCACAACAGAAGGGCAGTGTTTGCATAGGGAGACAGCTTGGGGGTGGGAATGCATGGGAGGGGAGGACACAGGGAAGAGGTAACTACGGGAAGGAAGTGGGAAGAGAGCTGTTACACTGTGGGGAATTGTACTCAATGCCATGAGATAAAATGTGCATGAAATGCCATATGGAAAATGAATTTGCTCTGTAAACTTTCACCCAAATCACAATTAAAGAAAAAAAGAAATCCTGTCCTTTTCCTTCCAAGCTCTTATGTCAGGGAGTAATCAAACACGTTAGTGTGATGGTTGCTGTCTTCCTCCTTCACCAGACTATACATTTTGTAGACGGTGGGACAGGACCGGTTTTGGGCACCACTAAAGCCAGTACTCGTAGATAGAATTTGTTGAATTAATTAACTGCTCTGGAGATGGGCACACTGCACATACCGCTGAGCACATCCGGACTGATGTAGGCAGGGCTCCCCCTCTGGTCCTTCAGAAGGTCCCCCTCGCTCACAAGATGCTTCCCGAGACAGAAGTTGGTAATGGTTATCCGATGAGTCCTGGGAGCAGGAGGGAGAGTGGATAAACTTTGGTGTCTGCACCCACAGGTGCAGACAATCTTGAACAAAAGGAGTTGGGTTGCTCCTAAATGGGTAAACCAGCAGTCCACCCTGTTTTACCCCCTCATCCAAGGAACAAAGGAATGGTGCCCACATCCTCTTCTGCTCCCCTGGCCCTCACTGCCTTCCCAGCAGCCCTTGGCCCATGGCCCACACTGGCCACAGGCAGTCACCCTGTGTGCCTCTGCTCAGCTGTCCTGACAGGGACCTGAGTCACTCCTGCCCAATTGAGTGTTTCAGGGATGCTCCCTGAAGCTGTTACCTGGTCGAGTCTCAAAGGATACAGCTTAGAACATCTTTCAGAGATTTCCCCAAAACCACACACAATATCCTAGAGTGGGAGCGACTAAGAGATTTAGCTCAAGTCCCTCATTTACACAAAAGGAAAAAGAAGTCCAGCAGAGTTCAGTGACCTTTAAAAATGCCCACACAACATTATGAAGTAAGAAGGCAGGTCCCAGGCCTCCTCTGTGTGACTGTGCTTTTTGACTCACTGTGTCTTATTCCCTACAACAACCTGCAGGTGAGGAAACTAAGAGAAGCTGGGTCAAGTTCCCTGGGAAGGGAGGGGGTTTAAACTGTCAGTCTAGCACACAAGGTCCCACGGGGTGCTGCAGCTGAGCCTCACCCCTGAAATCCTGGCCCTGCTGCATGCATTTCCACACCCTGTAGGGCCCCGCGGCCTGAGGAGGAAGATGAAGGAGTGTGGAAGCTGAGCCTTCACTGTGCTCTCCAGACAGAGGAAGACAAGGCCCAGCTGACACAGTCTATCATTTCCAGGGGCCTGGGGTTTTTGCAGGACACCATACCCTTGGAGCTGGCATCTGACCAGGCACAGCACAGGGGCTGAGAAGAGGAGCTTGAGTCATCCAGCACTTCCTGAGGCCCTGCAGGCCCCCAGAGGTCAAGGGGGGAGGAAGGTAGCAGCACAGACGTCACAGCCTAAGAGCAATAGCACACCCAGCCTTGGTCACCTTCTGTCTTTCCAAAACCCCAGCTGTAGGCTTGGGAGATGCTGGTATTGGAAGGATGACCTGTGAACTTTTCTGGGCAATTCCAGGATAGCATTACCTCTGTCAGCATGTGGAACCAGTCAATAAAACAAGAAAGCCTTAGCCACTCTCTCCTCTTTCTGACAAGGGGCACTCAACTGGTATATATACAGTGAGATTCAACCACCAGGGCCTGCCCATGCATGCCAGGGCACACAGCTTGTGATCAGGCAGCGTGGGGGCCACACGGCATGTGGGTCTATAGTCTGACTTTTCCCTACTGCACATTAATGACATGGTGTCTACCTAGGAAAGACAGATATGCCCATCTCAATCAGAATGCGTGTAGTATATGTGCCGTGTATGTTCCGTTATATTTTCTTTGAGAGAGATATTCACTGGGGAGAAAAGCAGAGGAGTTGGGTGTTCAGGTACTATCCACGGGCCCTTCTCAGAAACACAGCCCCTGGGGTCAGCTTGTTTAGACAGACATTGAATTGAAGGGTGAGAGGGACCAGGAAGGTAAAGACAGGAGGGATGACTACCCCAGGAAAAACACACAGCCCCTGTAGAGGCCATGAGTCAGGAAGAAGTGTCACATACTTTAAGAAACTTTAAGGAATGACAGTGAGACCCAAGTGAGGATGAGAAAGGTGAGATAATACCTAAGACTAAAAGCTGTACCTCCAGCATGCTAGGGGCCATTCCAATCTCCACAGGCATTAACTCCTGAAACCTGCACAGCAATCCTACAAGGAAGGTACTATTACTAGCCTAATTTTATAGACTGGGAAAATGAAGCCCGGAGAGGTAAAGGAATACTACTAGAAAGGACTGGAAGAAGTGCAGCCGGAATGCTCCTCAGAAGTGAGAATGGCCAGACTTTGTCTCACCCACTTTTGTCAAGTGGTCAGAAGGGACCAGTCCCTGGAGAAGGACATCACATTTGGTAAAGTGAAGAGTTAGAGGAAATGGGGGACCCTCAACGAGATGAACTGACACAGTGGCTGCAACAATGGGCTCAGGCATAGCAAGGATTGTGAGGCTGGCATAGAATTGGGCAGTGTTTCATTCTCTTGTACAAAGGGTCGCTATGAGTCAGAATCAACTTGATGGCACCTAACAACATCTAGAAAGGAGTTGAGCAGTAGTCTGGATTTAGAGCCTGTGCTGTCACCCACCACACTTTTCTACCAGGTAGAGACTTTGACAGTTAGTGCTTAAGCACAGGCAGGGGAACCAGACACACCTGAGTCTGAATCCTGGTTTGATCATTTATTTGTTGTCGTTAGTTGCCATCAAGTCGGCTTACACTCCTGGTGATCTTACGTACAACAGAATCAAATGGTGCCCAGTCCTATACCATCCTCATGATTGTTGGCATGATGTAAGCCCTGTAACCCACCCTAAAAGTCTCTGGGGCATGGCAAGAGCTAGGGGGTCTTTCTCACATGACTTATGAGTGTAGCCAGCATTCAGCCAGGTTCTGCCGCAGTGCTTTACCCAGCAGCCACCCCTACTTCCTGACCTACCTGGGTGACCTCCAGAAAAGCTCCAGGGCTCCCACTGCTGTGCTCTGGTGGAAAGCTCAGCAAGAAGCATTCCCGAGAACAGTCTCTGCTATTGATGGATCAACAAACCTGGGTGACTAGTGAGGCCACCCCTCCGGTCAGGCCTAGCTTAAGAGACCCTGGCACACATTTGCAGGCTGGGTGGCAGGTGACGAAGCTGAGGCCAGACCACAGTCAAGGATGTGACTTAACACACTGTAGGGTCACATGACAGAGAGAACGTGATGAGGAGTTTACACTTGCAGCATGGCTGCAAGCTTTTTGGTATCTATTACTTGGTACCTTCATCTGGAGCAGCAGGGCCTGGGCTGGAGCTGCTAGCACCAGTGTTAGGTAAGGAATGTGATCCCCAAGGGCCAGGCCAGGCAGGTGCAGAGAGTTTGTTTAGGCCAAGCCAGGACCAGGCTCCCCAGGAGGCCCTTGGCACAAGCAGGGGATGCTCTGGCATGCTCAGGGAGGTCCTAGGCAGGCAAGCAGGTGAGGCTCAGTTTGCTTTGGAGGAAATAACCAACCTGGGGAGCCCAGGGGCACACAGAGCTATCAGGCCTGTTCCTGGACAGTCAAAACGAGAGAGTCCACTCTTGGATGTCACTTTGCCCCCTCTTATCATCAGTCGGTATCACTGATGTACTGAAAGTGAATGCTCACTGAGCACTTAGTAGGTGCAGGCCCTGCCCAAGTGCTCTATGTGAGCAAATTTTCACCTAATCCCCACAGCATCCCGTGAGGGAGAGTTTATCACTGCCCTATCTCATTGTCATTCAACAAGGCACAAGGAAGTGAAGTGACATGCCCACAGTCACACAGCTAGTGTGGTGGAGTAGGATCCAAGCCCAGGTCAGTATGACCCTATAACCTGCACTGCTGGACTGACCCCTGCCGATGTCCCAGATGTGTCCCTGAGCAGTGTCCTAGCTCCTGACTGTTCCTTCTGACCCATTAAAGCTGACTCATCCCTTTTCTTGCACTTCAGACTCTGCTTGACCTAGAAAATCACTCTAGAAATCAATCATTTCACCCCACCTCTGGGAGCCGCTGGGGAGAGCAGCTGTGGGCTTAACTCCTTTCTAGGAGGCTCACAATGTGACCAGAAGGAGGTACTCCAAGAGGGGGCCTTACACTTGCCTGAGGGGAGTGGGGGGCGTGGTGTGCAGAGACCATGGAGTTGTTTGGCCCTCTAAGCCCTTGGTGGGCCCGGCGTGCTGTGTGTAGGGTCTAGGAGAGGCAGCTCAAAGAAAGGTCTGGGAAAGGTCTCCACACTCTTTCAGGGGAGGGACCAGTGAGGAAGGGCACCTCTCCCTCCACAGAAGAGAAGGCCAGCTGTCCTGCCCCAGCCTTGTCAGCTGGGCAGGGAGCAAGGAGGATGGCAGGAAGGGAAGCACCACAAGGGGCCTCAGCTGGAGAAGGGGTCAGCTCAGAGGTGCAGTATGTGTGACACAGAGGAGGTGGAATTTCCCAGGAGCTGCCTCCAAGAGGCTCCAGCACCCTTCAGCTATGTTGGGGAATTTTGCTGGCAGAGAGCTTGGTGCTAAACAAAAGCCAGTCTGTCCTCTGAATTCCAAATGGAAACATCGACTCTAGCTCTCCACACAGGCCTGCCTTGTCAGATGCTACTGAAGTACGACTGATGGCCTGGGGTGGCTGGGGCCTGAGGACAGGCAAAGGAACTCGGCCCAAGATCACATGTAGGTCTAGACATGGATTCCCGAAGCGCTGAGGCTCCCATGTCATTTGCCCCAAACAGAGGACTGCTTAGGCCTCTGGTCTGGATGTTCCCACAGAGCAGATACACTGTGCATTTCCTCCCCCACTGCAGTTGGATGTGCGGTCTGTGGGGGGCATCTGAGGTGAGACAGTGAGAGAAAGACAGCTCAGGCGAAAGGCTGTGGTGGGTTCAGGAGTCAAGTGGGCTGTCTGGCTCCAGCCCCAGCCCTGCCCTTCCCTACTGTGTGATCCTGGGCATGTGACTTAATCTCTCACTAAGTCTCAATTTGCTCATCTGTAAAAATTAGCACCTAACTCCTGGCCCTGTGTTACAAATTAATGAGATAAGATAATCCCAGCGAAAGCACTTAAACCCCAAAATCAAAACCAAACCCACTGCCGCGGAGTTGGATCCGACTCATAGCAGCCCCTCCTCGGGTTTCCAAGGCAGTATCACTACAGAAGTAGATTGCCCAACCTTCCTTCCGAGGAGTGGCTGGTAGCAGTCAATTGCCTTAGGCACTATGCCACCAGAGCTCCCCACTTAAACCAGTGCCTGGCAAAAAGTAACCGATCACTAATTGCTATCCAGTGTTATCTTCTCAGATGGGTGGCACAGTGGCAGAGGCTATGAGCAGGAGACTTCGGAAGCAAGCATCTCTGGAGACAGGAGAAAGAGGTGCCACGTTGTGACAACAGACCCTGGAGTGCACACGCTAGTGCGTATGGAGCTTTGAGCTCAATTCTCTGGCACAGCTCGTCAACCCTCTGCCCAGGGGGTGAGGCCGGCAAGCTCAGGACACAGCAGGAACTCTGCAGGGCTGAGCGGCCTGGCCAACTGTGCTCCTCTGAGGACCCTGGGGTCTCCCACAGAAAACAACGTGGTTAGCTCTGAGGCCTCCTGAACTGGCTTTCTGAAGCTTGACAGCACCCCTGCCCTGCCACCATGGCCAAATCAGCTGGATGATGCCCAGCTCTCTGGGAGTCCTAGAACCCCCAGTCTCATTCAGACAGGAGGGGCGAGGGCAGCAAGGGGTGAAGGGAGAAGTGTGTCAGCAGTTTCTGCTGAGTGAGTCACTCTTCAGCTATGGCCCTTTGGGCTACCACAGTATTTTTCTCCTTTTCTAGGAACCTGGTATGCAACTTGTCTACCCAAAACACAAGGAGGAAGGAGAACCCACAGCAAACCTCATATAACCTCAACAGGGAATTTCAGATTTCAATCCTTTCTTTTTTTCCAAAGCAGGGTAAATGTGTCACTGCAGTGGCCTTGCAAATGCTTGTTTCCTTCTCTGGAAGCTCTCTGTGCTATGGCTGAGCAGCAGAAGCCTCCAGCTCATCTGCCTGCCCAGGAAGGGGTTGGAGCAACTCCAGGCAGACCCTTGACCTAGCACAGGTGAGAGTGAAGCTCTGCATGGTCAGTGCAGGTCTCTGCCCCATACCACCCTGCCCCCTTCCAGAGCACTCATGACTCAAGTAAATGGTGGCCAGACCTTTGCCCCACGACACAAAAAGAAGGATTAGCAGATTAAAGGAAATGTACCCAAGATTAAGGGTCTGAATGAGGTTCAGCATTCTGAAACATGAGGACAACACACATGCATACGTGCGTGCACACTCACACACAGAACTGATACAGTGGCACTGGCATTACTCAAGAGAGGTGCCACCTCCAGCTACATTCCCAGGACCTAGGAGTCTTGAAGAAGTGAGAGCAGAAGCAAAGCACCAGTGAGATAGAGACCTGGAGGCCTGGTGTGGTTAGCAGCATAGGCACCCCTCCCACACCCACCTGTACGTTCCCATAACAACCCTCTAGGTGCTTGCTTAGAGACAGTGAATGGCTGCCATGAAAGGCGCCGGGAGCCCCTCCAACCCAGCTGAGAGTACGTGGGCTCTACAGTCAGACAGACTTGGGTGCTCAATAAATGTGCCTTCTCTTTTGTGGGCAGTGAGCCTGTAATAAAGAGTGGAGTGGTGACTGGCCCAAGGTCCCAGGGGGCCAGGGGCAGGGCCAGGACCCAGGTCTCCTACCAGTTAGACCATCTGCTTTCTGAAACTCAGGGCTTTGGTGCTTAGCATTCTTAACACTTGTCCTCCTCTTACATGGCTAGGCTGGGGTGCACTGTTGGGCCCCCTCCCTGGGCGTCCCTGCAGGCAGCAGGCCTCATGCTCAGAGGGGAGTGAGCATACAGGTCCAATCCTCCTGCCTGTCGGCCACAGTACCCTTTGGTTCTTGGCTAGTCTAGCACTGGGGTGCACCGATGATGGGCCAGATCCTGCCAGGAAATTTCACATCCACTGATACGCGTATCAAGCCAAGTTTGCCGGGGAGATATGATCACCTCCGCTGTCACAATGTGCAAATGGAAACTCAGAGAAGTACTTGGTCCCATAGATGGTTGCAATACACATCTACTGAATGAATTAAGCAATTAGTAAATAACCAAACCAGCAGAGTCTTGTGGTCTGAGATAACTAAGAGGCAGTGCCGGGACATGACCCATCTTTGACTCCGGAGGGCATGCTCTGTCTTCCTTAACTCACTCACTGCACCCAGTCATGGGTTCAAGAGCCCTGGGATTTCCTGCCAGCCTTCCCTCCTCCTTGCCAGGGGAGGCTATCATTCCATCACTTTCTCAGGCTGGCAGTTTTCCCTCAAGCTTCATGAATCAACTTTGATGGTTGGTCACTGCCCTCTTCCGTGTGCCTCCAGTCCTCCAGACAGTGACATTTGTTTTCTCATCAGGGGTTACAGGCCATGGCTGAAAGGTTCTGTGTGTCCAGCCCCAGTAGTGGGGGGAGGAGATGGCTGGGTCGCTAAGGGCAGCAGCGTCCTCTTGGAGCCAAGGGGTCTGGTGCCCCTTTTCCCGTCAAGAGGCCTACCTCCCTGCAGCTTCTTTCCCTGAGACCATTTGGTTTTGTCCACTCTGTGGGGGACAATATGACCATAGTATGGGCGAGATTGCCCCAAATACCACTTCTGCTACAAGATTTGTGCTGCTTTCCAGTTGTAAGCCTGCTGACCCATTTCAAGATGGAGGTGAGAGGGAGGTGAACACTGAAGGAAGCCAGAGAGAGGCAGTGAGGGGAGATGCACACTTCCCAGCTCTGCATTTTCAGGGCTGGTTCCTCTTCCTGTCAATCCTGGGCCCCTCCATGGTTGGTGCCTCTCTCCTATTGATCTGAAGGGCCCCAAACCCTCTGTTAGGTGGGTAAAGGCCTGAGTCAGGGGCCTCAAGTCATCTCTCTCTGCCCCTGGTTCACTGAGGCTGCTGGGTGAGCCACTCAGGCATCCAGGACCAAGCCACTCTTGCCCCTGCTGCTGGGAGTGTTGGCCTTGGATCAAGGGTCACTTGTAGCAGTGTCCCTCTTGGAAGTGCCCCTGTCAGAAGAAGCTGCCTTGCCTAAGATTATATACCTCTCCCTGAGGACAGCCCATACCCAGTGACAGGTGGCTGTGGGGTATAGAGGCCAGGCCCTTTGCCTCAATTTGCAATGGCTCTGAAGGGCTCCCAGCTTCAAGCTCTTCCAGCTGAGGCCCTGCTGTGGCTGCATTAAGGTTCAGCTCCTCCCCTGCCTAGTTCTACTCCCTTGTCCTTGACAGCATCCCAGTCAGCATCCTACACACAAACCTCAGGGACTATTTCTATGGAATCCAACCAACGACAAGGCCTCATTTTGCTCAGCTATAATGCCTTCACCAACCTGTCCATTTTTATAGTCACTTACTGAGCCCTTACCAGGAGCCAGGCACGACAAACACACAAACCAGAAAGAGCTCTGAGATCCTACCCAGAATTTCCTCTCTCTGTGTGGCCTCCAAGACATCCATTCTTAGCAAGCACCATATTCTCATGTGGCAAGCAGAAGCCAGCATCCCCACCCCCTAGTCCCTGGGATTCCTGGAAGAAGTGGGCTTCTGGAGTCAAAGGCCCCCTGGGGACACTGCAGGGCATTGGGTAGTTACAATCTGTAACATGCCGCAGCCCAAGGTTACACCTGGAAAGAAGACAAGCAAATCCTACCTCTTATTGAGCACCATGTTCCCAAGCTTCAGGTCTCTGTGCACGATGTTTTTCTGGAAAACAAAAAGCATATGGTTTGATTTTGATCAAAGATTCCATAAAAGAATCCTGATCAAAAGAGGGAAATGCAGAACAGAATTTTACACTCTCATAGTCTCCAAACTTTCTAGAGCCATCTGAGACAATCTTTAAACTTTAAACCTTAAACCAAATATATTTCCTGAAGTCTTCTTAAAACTAAGTAACAGTTAAGCTTAACTAGTAATCAATGTCTGCCTTAAGCACTGTGCTCTTTTATGATCTATCTATATGGGATCAAACTGACAACAGCAACTCAAAAGATTAAATAGGAATCTTGTGGGCAGCAAGTTTATGTTCATGGGGGAAGAATGACTCAGAAAAGGAGGGTGAGGATGGTTACACAACTCAAAGAATGTAATCAATGTCATTAAACTGTATGTGTAGACATTGTGGAATTTGCGTATGTTCTGCTGCAATATTCTCAAGAATAACAACAAAAATAAAATAAATCACATTAAAAAGCATATGGCTTATAGCTCGAAGGAAAGAGCTGGGGCTGGGCCTGCCTACATGGTATGTCTCTTTAGGTCTGTGCCTTGATTTGTAAGCTGCAGACAGATCAGGACAATTCTACCACCTCATCAATGGGGTGAAACTGGAGCCCCGTCAGTCTCTGCTCCACTCAGGGCAGTGTCTCAGCCTTCTCTCCTCAGAGCAGCCGCTAATGGGGAAAACCACCCTTCCCCTCCACTTCAGCAAATATCCACTGAAAAAAAATCAAGCATCTGTCTGGATATGGGGGTCAGAAATGAGCTCTGCCATGATTTTGGAAACCAAGCTCTGCAGGCTCAGCCCTCAGAAGCTATGAGAGCTGTGGCCTCTTCCAGGCATTCTTAAGCTTTACCTCACGGTCTCTGACATCCCCAATCCTACAAAAAGCTCAGATATGCTCTGGCTGCCCCTAGTAGGTATCTTGCAGTCATTGCCCAAGCTGGGAAACTACGGTTAAACTTCTCAGCTGATGGAGAATGACTGTGCTGGGCTCTGCCTGGCTGCCCATCGGCCCCTCCAGGAACATGGGCTGTGGCCTGCAGAACTGAGCCTCACCTGTATACATTTCATCCAGATACTTCCAGCTGCAAGGTACACCTGGGCGAGGGTGGGAGAGAGCCACTTTCCATGAGTGGCAATAAGAAGGGTGGTTTTCCAAGACACGTGGAGCCAGGAGGCCTCTCTATCATTGGAAGGCCCAGGACACCATGGGCCAGAGTGCGCAGGCGTGTCCAAGGGGCAGTGCCTCACCTGGTGCAGGGCTTCCACCACTCGTACCACATCGTAGAAGATGACCACAGTCTCCCGCTCACTGAGCCTCTTCTCTTTGATGACATAGTGCTGCAGGTTGATCAGGTCGGCAGTCTTGTCGCTGAAGTCGTGTGCACAAAGGCAGTCAAGGACAAGGCAGATGCGCTTTTTCATTTTCTTAACCATTCGGCTGGATTCTGTGTCCTCAACAACCTCACAGGTACGGTCCTGGGAGGCAAGGAAGCAGACCAGGACTTGGCTGTGGGCCGAGCAGGGCCAAGGTCAGAGGTTGGGGTGCTCTCCTGGAATTGGATGCATGACCCACGAGAGAGCCCTGTATAAGCCCTTAGGGACCAGTCATCATTGCCAGCTTTCTAGGTGTCTTGTGCAAGACCCAGCAACAGGGTCAGATCCAGGCTCTGGACACCTCAGAGTGATAGCCAGAACCCACAGACAGAGGATCAGCCCAGTTCCTAAAAGTGAGGGACACAGGTTAAGATGTCTGTTCATTAGGCTTAATACTCTGATCATAATCCAAAGGCTTCGGATCAGGGCTGGGCATTTAAAGCCAAAGGCTGCTTTGGCCTAGTGCGCAGGCAACAAACTTCCCCTCATGGCCCTCCCAGGGATTCCAGTGATCACCAGTGTAAATGCCATTTTGCTAATCAATAGTCAAGAGAGTGGAGGTGAAGAGAGGTCAATTCTGGAAGGTTCTAAGGATTACAGTGTTCTATGTGTCTAAGATAACTGTTCTTCTCGCAGCAGCAGGACTCCTGAGCAGCCATGGAGCAGGGATTAAGAGCATGCACTCTGGAGTCAGACAGCTGGTCCAGGTCCCATTCCCCCTTGTCCTAGCTGTGGGACCTGGGGCACTTTGTTAACCTCTCCACTTCTCCAGTCCTCATCTGTAAAAGGGAACTTGCCGTCCTTACCTCACAGGCTGCTGAGTGAACTAGACAACCCATCAAGTGATCAGCACAGGTCCTGCAAGTCAGAGCTCAGAGAGTGGGTACTACGCTGCAAGCTTTAGACTCCGTTTTCTTCAAAAGGTATTTCAGGTAACAAAAAACAAGTACAACTTGGGGACTTTTACCCTGCCAGCTCAAGGGGTCCTTGATGTTATGCCCATGCCCTCTGGGGAATTTCTGGAGCACTGAATAGCTGCACTTCTCCTTAAGAGCAGGATCATCTCTCTTCTGTTCCCCTGTTAGTCCAGTGTCTGGCACACAGATGATACACAAGAAACACTTCTGCACCCAAGTTCTTTTGTCCACAATGACATATACCAACCCAAGATTTTCCAGCTATCATAGATGAATTACTAAGAAATCACAATCACTCAATCTGACTTTATAGTTAAGGAAAACTCTGATTTTGGGATTTGCTTCATGATACCTGGTGCTGCCTCTAACCACAAATCTAAGAATAAAGGCCTTGGTTAGGGGTATATGTATGGGGGTAGGGACATTTTCCATTTGTTTTTAGGAAATCAAACAGACAGGAGCTTTCATCACCTGAAATAACAATGAAGAGGACTGTGTACCAGCAGCAGCTCAGTGCTTTACACACTCTTATTCACCTTCCTGACCACCTGGAGGTAGGTACCATTAGCACTGTCCCCATTTTACAGATGAGGAATCTTGAGGCTTGCAGACCTGAAATGACTTGCCAAAGGTCAGCCCAAATCTAGGATATCTGGCTCCAAAGCTTGTGTGCCCCCATGCTGCCTCTCCAACAGCAGGTCTGCCTTGGCAAGAGTCGGTCCTGGCCAGCGTGTGACTGTCTACTGGGAGAACCTAGCTGCTCTCCAGTCTGATCACGAGGCCTCGCCATCCTTCTGAACGCAATTCTTTATTTCTGGAGACATGATTTCTGCTCTGCCCCAAGGTTGGCTCTTTCTTGGGCCCAAGTTGCTAATGAGCATCTTTCCTAAGGGACCTGGAACATCTCAGCATGGGACCTCAGGGACACTTGCTGAACAGACTGGAATGCCTGGGCAGGCAAAAGGACTGCCGTACCAATGCAACCGTGAAGATCTACAGGTGGCCCCAGATGCCAGCTCTTCTTCATCTTCCTCCAGTGTCAGATTACCCAGTGAGTAAGGTAAGTACAGGCTTACTTGTGCTTGCTTATTAATCTATAGTGAATAGTTTCACAACAGACGAACCTATGCAAAACTGTTCACTACAGATTAGTAAGTAATAAGTAAGCCTGTACTTACCCAGCTTCCTGGGTAATCTGCCCATTTCCCTTCCTGCTGCCCCAGCCTGGACAATTCCTGACAACACAGCTTAGAGGGCCCGAGCCACTGAAAAAGCCCATGTATCTTTAAATGACTTCCTGCTTTCCTTTTTTCTCGGAAAAGCAGCTTTTCAAAGAAAGCCTGGTCGCTGAAAGATGCAAACTGTGTATGTTCCTGCCGGGCTGTGATCATCACAGCAGGAGCCCTGCAGCAGGAGCATGGCCTCAGCTCGACCTCCACCTGCCCCGCCCAGGACGAAATGATATACCCTGCACGGCAGGAACACCAGGGGGCACACGTCCTGAGCTGCCAAGTATGGATTTGGCCCTGGAAAGTGCCAGTCCAGAGCTGGTCATGCTGGGGTGAAGGGGCGGGCCCGTGGCTCTGCTGCTCACCTGGAAGAGCCCGTGGTGGTGGACCACACCGTCCTGCGTGTGGAGGAGGGAGAGCAGGGAGTACTCGGTGTGCAGCAGCATCTTGCCTTGTCTCTCCTCTTGGCTTTCTAGTCCTTGGTCCCCCCTTTCCTCAAGGGTAAGGATCTTTAGGAAAGTGCCAAAATGAAAAAAAACACAAAACACAAAAAGCCTTACTTTACAAAGCAGAATGACTAGACCAGAAGCAGGAACTTCACTTTCTACCACGCAACACTTGCAAACACACACACGTGGTGAAACAGTTTTTTTGACTGTGCCAGCTATGTGACTTATGCTATGTGATTTATGCACAGACAATCTTGAAATCAGGAGTTGTTCAGAGCGTGACTGTGTGAACTTGATTGCTTCACAGGAAGAAATGGTGCTACTTTTGCTCACAAGTGATGCAGGCGTGAAGCTGGAGGAAAGGGAGGCACTGGGCTGGGTCCTGAGCTCCCCCCTGGTACCCCACTTACCTTCAGTTGATAGAAGTCATCCGTGCCATCTTTCCTCGCCAAACACTGCACAATGCTGGGCACCGGTGAGTTGCCCAGACGGGGACCTATGGCACAGAGAACAGCTTACCTTTGAGAAGCCCCATCTACTGGGGCACTGTGTCACCACCTGGTCTTTTGGCCAGCTCTTCTCTTCAAGAGGGCACCAGAGTTCCCACCCACTGGACAGACAAACCCCCCACCACCACCGCCCAAATCTCCTAATGGAGCTCTCAGGGTCCCTCAAAACCTGGAAGGGGTGTGTGTGCATCTGCCTGAGACACACCTGAATCCTGTGCCGGTACATTTCTCACAGAGTGACTTTCAAGCCTGGGCGCAAGTGGGAGTCTCTGGGGAGCATTTGTTAAAACAAAGGATCCCAATCTGCAGCCTAGACCCTCACAATCAGAAAGCCCAGGATGAGGGTCCAGGAAATCAGAGCTTTAAGAGCTTCCCAGTGATTCTGATGGAGCTTCCCAGCTTCGGGGAACTTCTGTACTTTTGGCATACATACAGTTCAGTGCCCTGGACAGCATCTTACCTCAACTTCTAGAGTGTAAGAGCAGCGCTGCACCCTGCTGAAAACCCATCACAGCATCCACTGCTCTTACTGTGCAACCCAAACTCCTTTCTGTGGCCCCCCAGGCCCTGCCTGATTTGGCTCCTGCCCATCTCTCTAACTTCCAATGTCTTCCCTACTCATCACACTCCAGCTGCACTGGCCTCTTAACTCCTTCAACACATCAAACCCTTTCCTGCCTCTGGGCTTCTGTACTTGGTGTTCCTTCTGTCTGGAATGCTTCTCCCATGGCTGGCTCCTTCTCATCCTTGGTGTCAGCTCTCATGTCTCTTCCTCACAGGGGAAGTCTATACTATCTATAGGCCCTTCCACTGTCACATCACCTTGTTTATTCCCTTCAAGGCACTTATCACCATCAGTTATCTTGTTTACTTTCTTGTTTCTTTTTTCAATGAGAATGTTAAGTTCCATGAGGGCAGCAACTTTGACTGACTTATTCACTGTTTCATCTCTGGCAAACAGCACAAGTCTGGTACACATAGGTACTATAATTATATGCTGAATGAATGGCACTGTCACTATCCTGTGCCCATAATTCCAAGATACTGTCCCAAAGTGAAACTCACACCCAGTCTCCAGCTACCAAGAGAGCTGGGTTCCTCAGAGCCCATAACACCCCAACCCTGACCACAAGCAATGTGGACTTGCTGGACTGCAGATGTCCACAGAAAGGGCCTGCTGGGGGACATCAAGCTCAACTGGCATAAGATACTACACAGAACATTGTTCTACCTCCTACTTTGGCGAGTAGTGACTGGGATCTTAAAACCTTGCAAGCAGCCATCTAGATGCAACGATGGGTCTCTCATCGTCCAGATGAAAAAAGAATGAAGAAAACCAAAGATTCACAGAAACAATTAGTCCTAGCAACTGGTATACCATGTGATCTGCAGCTTATATGACTATGAGACCAAAAGAACTAGATTGTGCCGGGCTACCACTGTCAACCACTCAGAGGGGGATCTATGTAGGAGATCCTGGAGAACAATGTGGAACAAAACTCAAAATCATTTGAGGGGGAAAAAACAGGGGGAGGTAGAAGGTTTGCTGGTCTGATAGAGCCTGGTGGAACCATTGAGACTATGTCCCCTAGCTGTCTTTCAGGTCTGGAATTGAACCCATACCTGTGGCTTCCAGCCAAACAAAAGACAGGCATATGAACTGAACATTTACCTGAGGAAGATACACTCCTTGGAGAGAACAATCATGGGAGAAAGAAGGGCTGCTTATGCACAGGGATACAGTTCGGGGGGCAGAAGTGCATGGAGGGATGGACACAGGGAAGAGGTAACTATCGGGAGGAAGTGGGATGGGAGCTGTTGCATTGGGGTAGATTGTAGTCAATGTCATGAGACAAAGTATATGTGAACTGCTGTATGGAAAGTGAATTTGTTCTGTAAACTTTCACCCAAATCACAATTAAAAAAAGAAAAGAAAAGAAAGGGCCTACTTCTCCTTAGGCCTGCTCTTAGGCCTGCTATGAAACCCAATTCTGCAGGACTTCTGTTCCAATTTTACAAGAAGTTTGACTGAGGGGTGGGGGCGAGTGGGGAGTGTTGCTCTACAAAAGGCTATGTGAAGTTAATCACCCTGTCCCAGAATGTGATCAAAGACATGCCCAGGCTAATGGATCTTGGGGTTTAGTACAGCTTGTGTGCCTCTCCCGGGCACACTGGGCATCCTGGGAGCTCTCTGTGGAGAAGAAGAGACAGAGGCCAGCTTTCAGTTGAGACTGATCTAAGGCTGGTGTGATGACAAGCAAAACGACAAGCCTTGGTACAGAATGACCTAAGGCTCCTGGATCTCCCACTGATATAGATATGCTCCACTGAAAGTGGTGAAGGCAGAGGGCCAGGACCACACGACTGGCGCAGCACCTCACTCTGGAACATCTGCAGGTCAGACTGTGTGAGCCAATGTGCTCTGCTTCTACCCCAGCCCACCAAGTCGCCAACAAGCAGCAGCTTACCAAGGATGAACGGTCCAGCTCTCTTTGCATTGTTTCCCGAAATGCCAGTTCCTAGCGCCTTTGCCCTGGCCGACGTTTCCCCAGCTCCTCTGTCTGATGCTCTCCGCTTCATTCTCGGCTCTAGACAAGACACAAAGGTCCCTTCTCACTGAGAAAGTCATTGAGTTTCCTTATGCTAACTAGCTTGGTGCTGCAAGTTTCTGACTTGGAGATGCATCACCCAGCTGCTGCTGCTGTTTCCATCACCGCCTCCCTACCCCTCCCAGAGAAGCATAATAGTTCCCGCTGGCAAAGAACCAACACTCCTTGACTTGAGATTAATTAGGGGCTAACAGTGCATGTACTTCAAGGCAGCACACATTGGCTACAGAGGTGGGGAGACAGCCTGACTCAAAAGTGCTTGTCAGATGCAGTGAGGAGGAAGCTGGGCTTTGTGCAGATGCAAAAGCCAAATGGGAGCCAGAAAGACCAGTAGAGACAGAAGAAAGTGAGCTCCATGTATACCCGAGCCCAACGCTCCCAAAGGGAGGCCTGCCCTCTGCCTACAGCCAAATAGCCTGAGATGCCAATTCCTGGGCCCCCACTTCACCTCTACTGAGCCCATCTCTGCAGAATGGTGGGGAGTGGGACCCAGGAAACGGCATGTTAAACAGGAAGCCCAGGAGATTCTTAAGCTCCATGAAATCTGAGTTATGGCTGGAGGATCCCATCTCCCAAACTCCCCTTGACTCTCAGGTTCTCTCAGGTGGAAGAACACTGCAGGATTATTAATGGGTGTTCCATTCTCACTCTCCGATTTTCAAATATCCCTTTAATGAACACAGTTAAAGACAGCACTGGAGATCACTGAGAGTTCTGATCTGCCTGATTATCCCTATTTCCTCAAAGGGTAAGATGAAAGGTAGACACAGGAACCAGATTTTGGAAGACAAAGGCTGAAAAGGAGTTTCTCCTCCTCTCAACTCTCCAAAGTCAAGTACCTCAGGAATGCAGAGTCCCAGGGTGGGGGCACAAGGGAGACGAAGGCAGAGGATCACAGGGATGCCCAGGAAGGCCTGGTGTCCAGCCTGGGTGAGGGGCTTAGGGAAACATCACTGAGGAGGTGGTACTGGCAGTGGAGTGGGCTGGGCAAGAGAAAGGGTCATTCCAAGCACAAGGGACTGGGCAACCAAAGGTACATAGCAACATTAAGTATGTAAGCAATAAACTCCAAGTCATTTGTTACTGCAGTGTTCTCCATAAGCCAGGGAGTGGCAAGAAGTGACCCAGAGAGAGGGGCAAGGGCCAGATATAGGGCACCTGATGGCCACATCGAGGAGCATAGCCTTTACCTTTCCGCAGCAGGCTAAGAAGTATAGAACCCCAAACTTCTGTAACCTTTCCTCATACAATAGTAACTGGTATTGCCAAGAGAAACATTACACAATGCAGGTATGAAAAAAAAGAAAATATGTACCGATCATCTTATATCAAGGAGTCCCTGGATGGAGCAAACAGTTAAGTGCTCGACTACTAGCTGAAAGGTTGGCAACTGAAAGCCACCCAGAGGTGCCTCAGCAGACAGGCCTGGCAATTGGCTTCCGAAAGGTCACAGCCTTGAAAACCCTATGGAGTGGTTTTACTCTTCACACATGGGGTTGCCATGAGTTGGAAGTGACTTGACAGCAATCAAGAACGAACAAAAAACAATCCTACTACCCAGATCTAATTCCTGTGAAGATTCTGGCAGACTTTTCCTATGTGTACATTTGTGTGTGTGTGTATGCTTACACATAGTTTTCATTATTACAAAAATTTGAACTGCACTGTAGTATCTTTTGTAAGCTTTCTTCCTACCTAAAATAAATTACTAAGGTGATTTTTATGGTACATGAAATATACACAAATAAAGCAGTCAAACAGGCACACACCATTAACATCCCTGTGTGACAATATTCTACAGCATCACTTGCAATAGCTACCAACTCCCTGTACAAATAAATCATGATTTATCTGACCACTCCTTCATTATGCACATCTAAATTCTTTCCAGTTTTTAACACATTTTACTAATCATCATGATATATCTTGGTAGACTTGTCTCATTCCTTCAATTCCAAGAAGCAGGAATGCTAGGTCAAATTGAGTACACATTTTTAAAGATGTCTGACATACACAGCGAGGCTGCTCTCTGGGAGGTGATGCCACTTAACAGTCTCATCAACAGTGTAGGGTGTACTTGTACCAGGACGAGTATGCCCTTATTCTCAAGAACTGCAGCGTTGTAGTTGTTTTTAAAAGAATATTCTATTGTGTTTTTGGTGAAAATTTACACAGTAAATTAGGTTTCCATTTGACAATTTCTATACAGTTTGTTCAGTGACATTATTTACATTTTTCACAATGAGTCAACATTCTTTCCTTGCGTTCTGTTTTTTTCCATTTCCGGTACTCTAGTTTCCCTACTCCTTTCTCATCTTATCTCATCTTTAGAAGAATTGGTGACCTTTTGGTGTCATATAGACTTTTCTTTTTAAATACAGCACCATTTTCATGGGTAATATCCTTTGTTTTGTGTGTTGCTCTGTTATTTTGCTAAAAGGTGTTCTCAGGAGGTAATTTCGGTTCCAGGTGGAAAGAGTCTCAGATCCACAGTGTCGGGGAGTCCTCTGGTCTCAACTGGTCCAGCAAGTCTAGACTTTTTAAGAATTTGAGTTCTGTTCTGCATTCTCCTCTCGTTCAATCACGGTTCACTTATTGTGGCCCTGCTTGGAATGATCAGCACTTTGTTGTTGTTAGCTGCTGTTGAGTCAGTTCTGACACTTGGCAACCCCGTGTGTGCAGAGTAGAATTGCTCCCTAGGGTTTTCAAGGCTATAACCTTTCAGAAGCAGCTCACCAGGCCTGTCTTCTGAGGTGCCTCTGGGCGGTTTCTAACCACCAATCTTTTGGCTAGTAGGTGAGTGCTTAACTATGCTACCCAAGACTCCTCCATTGTTTAAATTCATAAACGTTTAATTATTCACAAGGTTGAACTTCTTCCACGTGCTTACTGGTTGTATACAGCATTTCTTTTATGAATTTCCAATTCATATGATTTCCTAAATTTTACTGGTATGTGTGACCTGGTCTTACTGATTTTTTTAAGGGCTCTTTATATATTATTACAGGAACTCCGGTGGTATAGTGGTTAAAGCATTCAGCTGCTAACGAAAAGGTTGGCAGTTTGAACCCACCAGCTGCTCTGCGGGAGAAAGATGAGGCAGTCTGCTTCTGTAAAGATTTACAGCTTTGAAAACCCTATGAGGCAGTCCTACTCTGCCCTACAGAAATCGCTATGAGTTGGAATTGACTCAATGACAGTGGTTTTGTTTTTGATTTATATGTTAAGGTTACGACTAACATAGATGTAAAGTTTTTCTTACTCTTTTAACTTATTATTTTTTTAATTAAAAAAAGATCAAATTTTTTATGCTGTCAAATATTTCTGTTTTTTCCTTTAGAGTCTGTTTTTCCCATTTTACTGGAAGACACCTACCCTACCCTAAGAATGGTACCTATTTACCAGTTAGGTTAAATCAGCACAGGCTGCCACCATTGCCCTTATTCTAAACCCTAGTAGACCAGATATACTCACCGCCTTTGAGTCAAATCCAACTCACAGCGACCCCTCCTTGGGTTTCCGAGGCATATCACTACGGAAGTAGATTGCCCAACCTTCCTTCCGAGGAGTGGCTGGTGGGTTTGAACCGCCAGCCTTCTGGTTAGCAGTTAAGTGCCTTAGGCACTATGCTACCAGAGCTCCTAGGAGACCAGATATAGTGAACTAGAAAAGTAGGACAGATGATTCGATGCACTTCCAGCCCAATCTACGTGGCTCACCTCCTGTCAAGCCCCTATTTGTTGACCAGAAAGATCTATGACATTGAGGAGTGGACCCATGCTTTCCCTCTGAGAGTAACTAGGGCCATGTACCTCAGTGGGTCCCTGACACCCAACAGTCTCCAGGTAGAACAGAAACCATGTTTAGGCTTGGATGTGACTTCTGCCCTAGAGGTCCTGTTAGAAGCTGATTCAAAGTCATTCACACAAAAGCAGGGAAGAATGAAACAGCTTCTAGACACATGTTCAAAATCTGTAATAGTAATGTGTCTGAACGCTGTTCCCTGCTCCTTGCCTAACTCCTATGCATTCTTCCCAATTTGAATACCGCTGCCTCAGAGAAGTGTTCCCTGATACTCCCATGACCAGCAGGTTCCAGTTAGTTTCACTCACATTATTCTGTAATCTTCCCTTATAGCTCTTACTGCATTTTGTAATTACCTATCTGTGTATTTATATGTGCGGTGCAGTGAATTACTTAACATGGCCTTTCTACCCAGTCTTTGTAATTCCCACAAATGACTAGGTAGAACTATGCAGATATAAGGTGCTGGAGGATCACCAAGGAGCTCTAGTAGCATAGTGCTTAAGGCATCTGACTGCTAACTAGAAGGCTGGCAGTTCAAATCCACCAGTTACTCCTTGGAAGGAAGATTGGGCAATCTACTTCAGTAGAGATACCACCTTGGAAAGAAACCCCAAGAGGGGTTGCTATGAGTCGGATTCGACTCGATGGCAGTGAGTTTTTTTTTTTTGTTGTTGTTGTTTTTGAGGATTACCAAGAGGACTGGATAACTTGCTAATAATGTAAATAAGGGGTTGGCACCCTTATGTGGGTGGGACCATGGAAATAAGGTATATGGAACCCTAATGTAGGACTGGGAGCTCTGGTAGCAGAGTGGCTAAGACACTTGCCTGCTAACCAGACGGCTGGCGGTTCAAACTCACCAGCCACTCCTCGGAAGGAAGGTTGGGCAATCCTACTTCCGTAGTGATACTGCCTCGGAAACCCAAGGAGAGGTCGCTATGAGTCGGGGCCGACTCGACGGCACATAACAACAACAATGTAGGACTGGTCAGTTTTAATATCCCATTAGGCTTAAAACGAGCCATCTCAGAGGCAGAAGTGGGGAGGGTATCTCACTACCTTAAGAAAGAACCAGGATGAAGGGAAGGGCAATGCACCAAATGTGCGTGATCAACATGGTGGCACTGAGGAAGACACAGAGAGGTACATGGGAGGTACAGACAACAAAGATGAACCCTTTTGCACATACAGTACTACATTGTCAGTGATGGCAAACATTGATATATGGGTGGATAGATGGGTGGACAGGCTGAACTATTAGGTATGTCCATGCAGAGGGGAGTGACCCCCCCATACATGACCATGTATAGGGTTGGCAGACAATGTTTCTCTATTTGTGGGTTCTGTAAAAATTTCCAGGTATACAGTACAGCTGATAAGGGACAAGGTTGTAGTCACTTCTTGCCATAGCCTACCTGGAGGGAGTGAATAATTGGACCTGCGGCCTCAGGACCATGGTCACAGAAGACATCAAGCTCAATTGGCATAACATACTACACAAAAACATTGTTCCCTGTTACATAGGTAGAGATTAACTATCAATTTGGGTGAAAAGAAGGGCAATGTACCAAATGTGAGTGATCAACATGGTGGCATTGAGGAAGAGGAGACATAGAGAGGTACAGGGGAGGTACAGACAACAAAGATGAACCCTTTTGCACACACGGTACTGCATGGTCAGTGAAGGCAAACATGGGTATATGGGTGGATAGATGGGTGAAAAGGCTGAACTAGTAGGTATGTCGATGAAGCAGGGAGTGTACCCAAGACCATGTATAGGACTGGCAGACAGTGGTCCTATAAGTTTATTTGTATGATCTGAATTCCCAGGTGTATAGTAGACCTGACAAGGGACAAGGTTGTAGTCACGGCTTGGTCACAGCCAGCTACCCAGAGGGACCGAGTAGTTGAACCTGTGGGCTCGAGATTATAGTCTCAGGGGACATCAAGCTCAATTGGCATAACATACTACACAAAACATTGTTCCACCTCCTACTTTGGCAAGTAGAGACTGGGATCTTAAAGGCTTGCAAGCTGCCATCTAGATGTAACGATGTGTCTCTCCTCATCCAGAGCAAAGAAGAACAAAGAAAACCAAAAATTCATAGAAACAATTAGTCCTAGCAAGTGGTACATCACACAATCCTCAGCCTATATGATTATGAGACCAGAAGAACTAGATGGTGCCTGACTCCCATTGTCAACCACTTGGAGAGGGATCTATGTAGGAGATCCTGGATAGAGAGGAAGAACAATGTGGAACAAAACTCAAAATCATTTGGGAAAAAAAAGGTGGGGGGGACCAGGTTTGCTGGTCCGATAGAGCCTGGTGGAACCACTGAAACTATGGCCCCTAGCTGCCCTTCAGGTCTGGAATTGAACCCACACCTGTGGCTTCCAGCTAAACAAAAGACAGGCATATGAACTGAACATTTACCTG
>NW_006921779.1:4483849-4485581 GCF_000298275.1 Orycteropus afer afer | reverse complement strand
TTTGGTATTTTCACGGAAATTCTTCTGCTAGTTGGGGTGTAGTCTACTTCTGTATCCTTCCCTTCAAGGCTCAGGGGTCCAAGATTATCTTCTGTATCTGTGTCAATTGGTTTCCCTTGTCTTTGTTGAAGAGGGTCTGTGCAGTCCTTCTGCCTAGTCTGCCATCTTGCCAGAACTAGTTTGGAGGCTTTAAGTTCAAGTTCAAAGTGCCAAGCTCTAGGGGCTGGGTGAAAACCCCTCAGCCTTGGACTTCAGCTCTCCCTCCAGTTCCCGGCCCACTGAAGCTGGAAGCTTTTCTTCACTCAGACAGCTGCTGGCTGCTAAGCCCAAGGTTGACAAGTAAAAAGGCACAGTTCCGATATTGCCAAGCCACAGGGCAGGCCACTAATTCCAGTCCATTGTAAGTCCCCAAGTCGGCAGAGCATAGCAGGCTGCTGAACAAGACACGACTACATGCAGGGTCCAAGCGAGCCATAAGCTCAAGACTATCCCTAGGGCTTCTCCTTATATATAGGAAGCAGACCACATCCCAAAGCTACTCAGCTGCTTGTGGTAGACTCTACCACGGAGTTGACTGCCAGTCTTATCATGGGGAATAACTACCACCAGCTGCCTAGCCACTCAACCAGGCTCAGCCAAGTTGACATACAAATTTAACTGCCACAGCAGCTGCCTTAGGGATATGGTCTGCTTCTAGTATATAAGAAGCTTTGAGAAAGGTCTCTACAGCTTTTTGGCATGCCTAAACCCTGCAAGGAGCCGAGTCTTCATTCAGTAGTTTGTCATGATCGCCTGCCAGTCTTGGGACTGCTTCTGGACTTGAACTGGTGGCCTGCTGTATTGTTTGGTAATTCTGGGACTCCACCATTTAACTTGTCAACCATGGACATGTAGCCCAAGGTTAGAGGTGAAGAGACCCAGTCACTAGAGCTGGCACTTTGAACTTGGACTTCTAGCCTCTTAAACTGTAAGAGAATAAATCCCTGTTTGTTAAGCCATCCCACTTGTGGTATTTTCTGTTGAAGCAGCACTAGAGATCCAAAACAGCTGTATATTAAGTAACAAATAGAGTTGTTGTTGTTAGGTGCTTTTGAGTCATCTCCAAATCATAGTGACCCCATGTACAACAGAAAGAAACACTGCCCGGTCCTATGCCAGTCTCACGATCCTTGCTGTACCTCAGCCTATTGTTGCAACCACTGTGTCAATGTATCTTGTTGAGGGCCTTCTCCCTTTTTGCTGACCCTCCATTTTACCAAACATGACATCCTTCTCCAGGGAATGATCTCTTCTGACAACATGACCAAAGTAGGTGAGATGTAGTCTTGTCATTCTCACTTCCAAGGAGCATTCTAGCTGCACTTCTTCCAGAACAGATTTGTTAGTTCTCTTGGCAGTCTTTGGTATTTTCAGTATGCTTTGCCAACACCACAACTCAAAAGCATCAACTCTTTTTCAGTCTTCTTTATTCATTGTCCAGCTCTCACATGCATATGAAGCTATCGAAAATACCGTGGCTTGGGTTAGGCACACCTTAGTCTTCAGGAGTCATCTTTGCTTTTCAACACTTTAAAGAGGTATTTTGCAGCAGATTTGCCCAGTGCAACATGTCATCTGATGTCTTGACTGCTGCTTCCACTGGTGTTGATTGTATATTCAAGTAATATGAAATCTTTGACAACTTCAATCTTTTCTCCATTTATTGTGATGCTGCTTATTGGTCCAGTTGTGA
>NW_006921779.1:4432835-4483269 GCF_000298275.1 Orycteropus afer afer | reverse complement strand
ATGTGATATTAATGATATTGTTCAATAATTTCCACATTCTGTGGGATCACCTTTTTTTGGAATGGGCACAAATATGGATCTTTCCCAGTCAGTTGGTCAGGTAGCTGTCTTCCAAATTTCTTGGCATAGACGAGTGAGTGCCTCCAGTGTGCCATCCATTCATTGAAACATCTCAATGAGTATTCCATCAATTCCCAGAGCCTTGTTTTTAGACAATTCCTTCAATGCAGCTTCGACTTCTTCCTTCAATACCATTGGTTTCTGATCATGTGCCAGTTCCTGAAATGGATGAACATCGACCAATTCTTTTTGGTACAGTGACTCTGTATTCCTTCCATCTTCTTTTGATGTTTCCTGCATCATTTAATATTCTGCCTACAGAATCTTTCAATATTAAAACTCGAGGCTTGAGTTTTTTCTTCAGTTCTTTCAGCTTGTTCTTCCCTTTTGGTTTTCTAACTCCAGGTCTTTGCACATTTCATTATAATAATTGACTTTGTCTTCTCGAGCTGTAGTACGGCATCCAAACTAAATCTCTTGAATGTGGAGAGTGTATTGTCGTCCCATAGGAGAATGTTCTTAGGCAATATGTGCTCAAGTGTTCAGGGATGAACGCTCATGGGAATGGTCACGATGCCTACAGCCTACTCTCAAATAGTTCAGAAAATAGTAATAGCAGTATACAGAAAACAATTTAGTAAAGTGTTAATCAGTAAACCTAGGTGAAAGATATACTGGTATTCAGTGTAGAGTTTTTGCAGTATTTTTTATAGGTCAGAAATTTTTTAAATTAAAAAATGAAACAAAAATACCTCAGTAAGCTTCAAACTCAATAAGCCTAAAACACATGTGCATGGTCTGGAGGCCCAACCATCTCCACCACAGAGGTGGGGCCTGAAGCAAGAAGTTGTCTATTAGGACCAGCAGAAGCGGGTGGTGGGGAGCCTCCTCTATCCTAAGGCAACCAAGAGCCTCTGATGGAAGGAGGCACCCCTCTGTAGGCTCCTGGAGTGTTCTGGGAAAAGGGAATCTGTGTAGGTAGGAGGGAAGCTGTGCAGAAGGGAGAATGTTTCTGGGAGCATCACTCAGGGCAGGGAGGGCAAGATGAAATGGGGGAGCTCTTCACACTGGCCCCCTGCCATGCTGCCAGCAAACTGCAACTGGTACCCTGATGTGTGCCAAAGGACCTGTCTCCCCACATCCCAAAAGGCACAGTCCTCTCCTCCGAGACTGCTGTGTACTGGCAAGAGACTGGATTCAGCATGCTGGGGCCCTCCACACTCACACCACAGGTGGGCAATACAGGCCCATTTCCTCTGCCTGACTGGGGTCCTATACTAGCTTGGTCTGCTCAAGCTTTTAGAACTCTTCTGTTCATCCAAGAATTATTAATCCTGGCAACTTGAACAGGAGTGGCAGCTTTAGTCAGTCTACCTTCCATGGGTGGTATACTCTGCTGTAGCTGCCAGCAGTCCTAGGCTAAGGGGCTCAGTCCAAGCAGCCAGGGGGCAAGGTGGTGGCAGATAGTGGGGATGGTGTGTCTGCCTCTCTCTGGCTCACAATCCCTTGAAAGGCATGGAATCCTATAAGTCAGACGTTACCAAAGTCTCTACGTCCAACTCCCTTATTTTGTAGGTAGGAAGACCATGGGAGCCTTGGGGGATCCCACAGTAGAGACAAACAGATATAATGCATGCCGAGGTCCCTGGAGGCAGAGGAGAAAGTGCAACCTGTCAGAGTCACTCCCAAGACCCTGGGGGAATCGGTTGCCCAGATTCACAGCTTCAAAGGGGCCTGCTCCTGGGTACACAGCTCTCACTAGCAGAATGTGGACTCTTATACATGTTGGGCAGAGTCAGCTGGAAGGAACAGGAGTTTAGCCATGTACAGTCCCTCACCCCTACACCTAATACTTGTGCTGAATGAAAAGGGGGAAAAATGAGGCCTCCTTGCAATTCCATGCTCTGTCACCTTGTGGTGTCTTCAAACGGATGGTGGATTCTCAGATGAACAGGGTAGAGGTCCTCTCTGCACTAGGTGCAAGATGGTGGGCCTCTATTAGGTGGGATGCAGGGACCCCTCCACTGGAAGGCCTGACCTCAGCTACCTATGTAACTGAGGCTGGACAAAAAGGTTCCAGCAACCTGCATGTTCTCCTCTGCCTTTGAGACTGTGGCCTGTAGTATATCTCTGTTTGTTTGTCCCTGCTGTGGAGACCTTCCAATGGTGCCCATGGTCTTCAGGAAGAAACTCAACTCTTCAGTAAGCCTAAGCAGACCTGGGCTACCTCTCTGGCCTCAGACCTTATATGTACCTAAATCCAGCCATACCAAGTGACTCACAATTCCCTGAGTGTGCCATAAACTCCCCTGCCCTGCCCTCCTCTGCCTAGCTCATTCATTCTTCTCACTCGATGCTCCCTTAAGTGTCACCTTTTAGAGAAAGCCCTCATGAAGGCCTTCTACAGCGCTGATGGCACCTGAGTGTACCTCTGTCCCCTCCCACTTTGCTGTAACCATTGGTTCACCTGCTTGGCTCCCTCTTCCCCCGGGGCATGAGATCCCCTGAAGGACCAACCCCAACACATCTCTTCCTCTCAGGACTCCACTCAGTACCTGACAAACTGTCCGAATGAGCAAACAGAGAGTGTGCAGCAATTTGTTACACATTTAGAAGCTATGAAAGGCCCTTGGGGCAGGGGATACTTCTAGACAGTGAGGTGAGAACAGAAATAGCTGAATGAAGAAATACAAGGTCTGGTTCACAGGCAAACTCTGTCCAACTGGAGACCAGAAGAAAGTGCTAAGGGTCAGGACAGCTACTGTACAAGCTCATGATAGAATACAGGAACAGGCAGAATACAGAATCAGAGAGATGCGTTGTGTATCACAAATGCAGGTGACTGGAGCTACACTGGGATTGGAAATAGAATTTGACCAGGAAAACTCCAATGCCAGCAATGCACAGGGCAGGTGGGCTCTGGGCAAGCTGGCTTACCAAGGGTTGTGCTTGGACAGTGTTTGCCACTGGGAAGCAACTCCCATTGGGTAGTTAAACACATCCACCATGTGCCTGCAGCTTGTGCTGAAGACCTCACTGGTGAGGGACCAGACCAGCCCCTAGTGTGGGAAAATCCCTTTTGAATCCAACAAAAATCTGTTTTCCTTTAGCAAGAAGTGGAAGCGTGTGAGGGGAGTGACAGCTTTACCTGCCTCCTCACACCAGGTCCTCCTGCAGGTCAGAAAAATTCGAACCACTCTTACTTCCACAGAAAAGAGAACTCCTGATCCAAGTATGTATTCAGCTAACTAAACACGCAATGAAAGAACAAGACTGGAGATGAGCAATGTGAGATCGGAATACAGGATCCAACCATGATGACCTGGGGATCTGTGCTTTACAGAGCCAATCACTTGTCCACACTAGAGGGCTGCCAGTGCCTTCTTCGATTCCCTGGGTGCCTCTCTGGAGGTGAATTTCAGACTAGAACCCACATGGAAGGCTCACGTCCTCTCATTAACCATCACTACTAACTTCTGCATGTGCTTTCTGGTTTACAAAGCACTTTCAAATACATGATTATAATTGACCACACTCCCCAAAAAACATTTCATAGAAAAAGAAATCGAGGCTCAGACACACCGAAGGACTTGTCTAAAGCCACCTCGCTCACTGTCGATAAGTTGGGCACAAACACAGGTCTTCTCATATTCTATCCACTTGCCCACACTTCTATCTCAACTGCTCCTTCTCCATCCTGATGTCTGCCATGGTTCTAGGAATGCTAATCACAGTACCCTCCTGTTTTCCCTATAAGCAATCATTCTCTGGAATCAAGGAGCTGCCAAGTCACAAAGCTGCAGTTGAGCAGGGCAGGAGAGAAGGGCGTGTTCAGAGCCCCCTGAACAGGGTTTCCCTGGAGAAACGGGTAGCATGAGAGGCTGGGTTACCTCTCCTGACCCATGCACTCCAGGAGCCAACCCACAAAAGACCTCAACACTCACATGTAGGTGCTTTTTACCAATGCCACTGACCTTTCTATACACTTGCTCTCCATCCACAAAGTCAAGGCAGGAGACCGAGAGAAAATAGTAACTCTGGGAATGAAGTGTTTCAAACCACTAGGCAGTCACCCAAATTGACAGCTGGGAGAGCAAAATGGATTTGGGATCATGTAGGCTTGGGTTCAAATTTCTGCTTCCGTTACTCATTTGCTTTATGACCGTGAACTAATTTACTTTCCATGGACCTCAGCTTCCTCATCTATAAAACAGGGATGTAATACTCCCTCTTTCACAAGACATTTAAGGGCTCAAATAGGATCCTATGGCTGGCACGCCACTAGGTCTTTGCTGGGTAAGAGGTGACCCATGCTGGCTGACTTCCCCATGGTCAGTCTCTCCAAGCACACACATGTTATTTTTAAGCGTCGTACAGAATTCATGAAACATAATATTTGCCGATTGGACATTTTTTACATGTACAATTCAGTGACACCAGTGGCATTAATCATATTGCAAGCATGTATCTTCTCCTCCTCCCCCAGGGTGAGGCACGTATCTTTCTAAATCATCATTTGGTGAGTACCTACTGCTTGCCAAACACCATTCTTAGTATTCCCTAGATTCTTTAATTCTAACAGCTTGATGAAGATTCCTCCTTCCACTGCTGAGACTCTGGCCCAGGTCACTGGGCCAGAAGGAGGTTCCTGAGGCCCATTCTCTTCTACTCCTGCTAGCCTGGCTGGAGCAGGGTGCTGTCTGAGGTCTTTTCCTTTTCACATGAGTGACAGCCATCCCTGAAGCAGGCATGGAACTCTCTCCCTGGGAGCTTAAAGGCTACAAGCAATTTCCCCAGGAACCCACAGGAAGCCATTTGCTTCAGGTGTTCAGGATGGATGCTGGGGGATGGGGAAGAGGATGGAGAGAAGGATTAGTAATCCCTTGGCTTCAGCCAGAACTCCCTGATAACAAAGATCCATGCATGTGCTGTCATTTTCACTGTTTCAAAACAGAGCAATGATTTCATTCATTTCTAAAATGCAGGGGATGTATAGCTTGGATTTGTATATACATATACAGCACCACATCATTCTCTAAACAATGTGTTTCACAGCCTCAGGGTAACGAGTGAACTGTTGCTTCAACCCAGAGCTCTCCTGCTGCACAGGGGTGCCCTGCCCCCTAAAGGCAGCTCTGCTGGGGCCTGTGGGAGAATACCTGCAGCAACCAGAGAGGAAGTGACTCAGCCCAGTGGGAAGTGGGCAGGGCAGTTAGGAGGGCCTGGAGCCCAGCCTGCTTCCCCTTCGGCACATCCGTACTAGACCCTGGCCTAGCCACTACTTTTTCCGCAGCAGGGCTAGAATATGCTGAGCACAGTAGTTCTGAAGGCCAGGAGGGGCCTGAGGGTCACGCTGCTCACAGAAAGCATCAGAGGAGGGCACCTGGGGGGGGGAGGATCCAAGTCCAGTTTCTTCCAGGAGGAGAGGTTCAGGGATTAGCTCCACACAAGATTATATAATCACTGACCTCTCTTTTTGCCCCCCTTGTGCCCTGAGTAAATCCCATCTGGGCTCCTCCATGGCCTCCTGGAAGGCTGAGGGGGCAGTCTGGAGGCTAAAAGCCCCTGGGCAGAATCTCTCCCAGAGGGATTCTGAAAGGAAGCAAAGGGCCTGTGCACACAAAAGTAGAGGGAAGCTCTCCCCACAGGCCCCTTGGGCAATGGATGAAGAGAATAAGAAATTAGTCCCTGCAGTGTTGAACCAGGCTAGGTGCTCCTGGGGCCAAAGACCTCACTGGCAGTTACACTGACAGCCACCAGACCAGAATTTAGGGCAGTGTCTCCAGCCCTGGCACCAGCTCACCCCTCCCAAGGGCTTCCGGAAGCAGTGGATGTGACAACAAATACTCCGTCACTGTGTGTGGGGGTTGGAGGAGGAACAGATAGACTTCATAGCTCTTTCTCAGGCATGCTGGCCTGGAAACCCCCATCCAGGGAAGGTGTCAAGCACACTGGTTTGGGATACATTCGTGGTGGCCCCTTCACTCTGCAAGGGGCCTTCTGCCATGTGCAGATGGCAGAATGAGTAACTAACAGCCCTCCCTGTCATATCAGCCTGCCCTGGTTCACTTGGGTCAGGAGAGAGAACACAACTAGGAGGGTCCTGGCAGAAGCACAAGGTAAGGGGTCCTTCAGCTCAAACCATCAGTTACTGCTTTGCACAGTGACTCAGGCTGGAAACATGGCCTGCCTTGGAGTTTCTGTGGAGTTCAAGTTCTTACCACCCAGGACTGCCAGACACAGGCAAAGAGCAGGCAGAAAGCAACTCAAGAATGGATAGTTGAGTCAGAGAGGCACCTTTCTGTCTGTTGTGTGACCTGGACATGTGTTTTTCTGCTCCAAAGTCCCCTCCCTAGAGGAGAGAGACCAAGTTGCTCCTGCACAGGGTCCCCTGAGGACTGTCAGGCAGCAACGTGTGGGAGGCACTAGACAAATGCTAAGTTTCTTCCTTTCATCCCAGATTGCCAGAGTGACAGATGGGAAAGCCCAAACCAGGCCCAGGTGCATGCAATTCTCTCTCCTTATACTGTTGTCAACATCACTACCATCATCCTGTGAGAATAGCTATTTGGACTAAGGACAGCAAACTGTCTTTCCTTAAATGCCCCTGTCAAAAATTAAATTAAATTTCACAATTTTGACAATGAACAAGATAATTCATTTCCTTAAGTTTTACCAAATACTGCTGGTTCTTATCACTTGGAGAGGCAAGATACTGTCTGGTGGGATTCCAGAGGCAGATGGCAAGCTCTGTCGTCAGAGTGTCCCTTGACTGGCCGGGTAGGTTCCCAAGAGGGCCTCACTTGCTCAAAGCCACTGAGAGGCCAATGAGTCAATAGTAAGGACCACGAGCCACCACCCACCGCCACTCTGTTCCTGCACTGGCTACAGCATTTTCATTATGTGCCTGCTTATTATGTGTGTCTTCTCTAGACGGTGAACTGCTGAGGGCAGGGCCTGGGCCTGCCTCACCTTGGAAACCCCAGGTCCTGCACAGATCCAGCGGGTATGCAGAAAACACATGTGAAACCACATACATAAAGCAAAAGAAAACGCACATGCCTTTGGCCCCTGTTCTGGTTACCTAGTGCTGCTCTGACAAGAATACACCATAAACGGGATGGTCTTAGCAAACAGGAGTTTATTCTCTTACAGTTTGGAGGCTTTAAGTCCAAGTTCAAAGTGCCAGGCTCTAGGGGCTGGATGAAAGCCCCCAGCCTCGGGCTTCAGCTCTGCCTCCTGCTCCCGGCTCACTGAAGCTAGAGGTGTTTCTTCACTCAGACAGCTGCTGGCTGCTGTGGCTGCCAAGCCCAAGGTTGACTAGTAAAAAGGCACAGTCCCAATGTTACCAAACCACATGGCAGGCCATTAACTTAAGTCCACTGTAAGTCCCAAGATCAGCAGAGCATGGCAGGCTGCTGAACAATGACACAGCTACGTGCAGGGTCCAAGGTGCCATAAGCTAGAGACCATTCCCAAAGCTGCTTCTTATATACGGGAAGCAAACCACATACCCAAAGCAGCTACTCAACTGCTTATGGTAGAACCTGCCATGGAGTTGATTGCCAGTCTCATCAAGGGGACTAACTACCGCCAGCTACCCAGCCACTCAACCAGGCCCAGCCAAGTTGACACAAAAACATAACCACCACAAATAATTTTTAAAAAATCTAAAATTTTTCTGAACCCGTAAGACTTGTTCAGAGCAGTAACAGGATCAGGGAAGGCTGGGTCTCAGAAATGGCACAACTAAGAGCACATACAAGGGAACACAGAGGTGAGCCTAAGTGCCCGGATGTACAAGGCTCTGTGCAGGAGCAAGGGTTCACCAGGAGAGTGGGGGACAGAAAGGACACAATCAACATTCCTGGTAAGCTTCAGTGCTCCCATAACTTGCAATCACACCTGTAAGGAACTTCCTGCTCCTCAACTGGCATCTGTAAGGGCTGAGAGGCCCACCAAACCAGTCAAATTGTAGACCTGGAAGCTGGCTCGTGATGCCTCTTTCAGGACACACACAGACCCTCCAGCAAAGAACTCACCTGGGTCTCACCAGACCCGGTCTCTGGGTCCTGACTGCATGCCAGACACTTGGCTAAACATAATACAGGCAATAACACCTCACATAAAATCCTCATTACTACCTGACAAGGCAGGAAACTAGAGTTGGAAACAGGGAATGACCTGGCCACAGTCATTCAGCTGGCAAGTGGCAGAACCTAGTTCTGAAGCCAGGTCTGAACTGAGCCTAGGCCATTAACTGTTGGGTGACATAGTTGAAGTCTCCTCTTGCACTGCATCAGGGAGAGGGATTTGTCCCCAAGCAGTGGCAGGCTCTATCCTTCTGGGACCTTTGTCAAGCTCTCATCCTGCTCTATGGCTCTATGAATCCAAGAGTCTGTGAGTTGGATTCCCTGGGCCAGAACCTGGGCAGTATGGAGGAATGGGATGGCATGGGCTCTAGAGTCACACAAATGTGGGCCAGAAATCTCAACTGTGCCCTGAATGGTTCTGTGGCAGTGGATAGGTTACTTAACTCCCTAAACCTTGGTTTTCTCCTCTGTAAGGCAGGGATCCACCAGCCATCAGTTTGTCTTACTGTGGTGGCTTACATATTGTTATGATGCTGGAAGCTATGTCACTAGTTTTCTAAATACTGGCAGGGTCATCCATGGTAGACAGCAGACCTTCCAGACCAAGAAAGACTAGGAAGAAAAGGCCTGGTGATCTATTACTGCAAATTAGCCAAAGAAAACCCTATGGGTCACAACACAATACTGTCCGATCTAGTGCTGGAAGATAAGCCCTAGGTTGGAAGGCACTCAAAATACACAGTGGCTGCAACAGAGGGCTTGAGTATGCATGCCGATGACCTAGAAGATGGAGCAGGACTGGGCGACGTTATGTTCACTTGTACATGGGCACACCATAAATTGGAGCCAACTTAACATCATGTAACAACAAGATAGGGATAACCCCTACTTTTTTAGGTTGTAGTAAAGATTTAATAACATATTGCAGAGTATTCAACAAAAGGCTTGGAAGATACAGGGGCTAGATCTTTGTCTTTTTTGGCTAGTTTTCTTCCTGTTATTTCAGAAGGACTACCTTGTAAGGGGAGTCAGAAAAAAAAACAAAACAATCTATAACTCACTCAAACATGCTAATGCCAGGAGCTCCACGCCTACTGCAAAATGTAGCAGGATTCTTGCTCTCCAGAGTTGGCAGATGCCAGCAATGGGGTTCTATAACCTCCACAGAATTTTGGGCTTGTCAGTCCCAAAGTCTCCCAAGGGGCTCAACTGAGCCTCTCCTTAGAAGCACCTGCTATCCCTTTATCACAGTTCAAACCAGCTCTGCCCCAAGCACAAGACAAATGACAGGCACAGCAGTCCTGTTCTTCCCAATTCCCATTACCATGTCCAGGCCACTTTCTCTTCCTTCTACACCCTGGGGATGCAGAGTCCCTGAACACTAATGACCCTCGGTCAGTCTCTGTGGCCAAATAGATGGCAGTCTGTAAACATATTTAGAAAAGACAGCTGCCTCTTTAATGATAAGAGCCCTTCCCAGTTTTGCCGTTTCCTACCTCTGGCACTTCCCAACAACTAGAACTTCTCTGAAACAACCAGGCCTACATACTGCTAAGCTCTGGGGAGTGGGAACTCACAGCCAGGACTGCCACTAGCCAGAAGAGAATGAACATCACTGTGCTGTGGCCACTTCAGGGAGAGGTGACCTCCATGCACCCTCAGGAAGGGGGACCTCAACCCAAGAGAGAAGATCTGTTTGCGAGGGGAGAAACAAGGCTCCTGTAGCTGTTAAAAGGGGGGCTATATATTCTTTAAAAAATAAGTAAAAGGTATTTTTTGAAGCAGAGACCTCTTTTCCAAGAATTTATCCTATAGCTACCCTACGGTGGGTAAAATCTATATATGAAGACAGTCACTTCTGTTTTGTTTGGAGAGCAAAAGACAGAAAATAACCTAAGTGCTCATCAGTAGAGAGAACTTGAATAAATTACACACACAATGGTACCCAAGGTAGCTCCAGAATGACCTAGATGTGCATATGCCAATATGGAACCATCTCTAAGATAAGTAAATCAAGGTAAGCAATACACTCCTTTTCCCACTTGGGAGGATGTCCAGGGTTGCTGTGGGCCCTGGGCCATTTCCAAAGCAACACTCTCACCTGAGCAGGCGGAGGAGGAAGAAATGCTCCTGTTTCAAATCCACTTTTCTACCTTTTTCATACCATATTCCCACAGCCAAATCTGGTGAAAATCTCCCAAATTCCAAAGGGCCTGTTTGAAGCTCCGCCCACCAGCATGCACACCCCTCTCCACAGCCCAATCAGGCATGGCTCCATAACACAGGAAGGGGACAGGATAAGGGCATGTTGGCAGCTCCCTCTCATCTCCCTGATGGTTCTGAGCCAGCACCCAGGAGTAAATCCAATGTCTACATCTCTCTCTAGACAAGATCTCCAGGGAGCGCTGGGAGAGCCTTTTCACTGGAGAGAATAGTACGCTGCTGTTCAGGACTCCATCAGTCTGCTGTCCTTTGCAGAATCAGAGTGCCAATCCTCAGATTGAAAGGCTGCTTTTTACAACCAGGCTGAAGAAATTCTAGGAATTTTGCAGACTCAGCAGCTTGAGTTTCTGAAAAATCGAAGATGTTCACCTCTCTCTCTAAGTATGGACAGAGGAAAGGTGAAGGAAGGGAGGCTGCCTTCTGAGGATGAGTCAGGCAAAGGTAGAGGGGAAGCCTGGCTCAAGTGGGACAAGGTTCCACAAGGCTTTGCAATTGATCCTTTCCCAAGACAGCACGCTCAGAGCTTTCTAAATAGAGTTGGCAGATCTCACTGGCTGTTATCTTCTCCCAAGTCATCCCTATCTCTGCACTATCATTCACTATCACCCGAACCAGGAACCTCAGGGTCACCTACCACGACTTTTTCTCCCTCAATTGTCACTTCCAAACACTCCCAGAGTCCAAGTGATCTTCTCCCACAAACAAATCTAATCTCTGCCCTGCTAGTCCATTCCACTGACTCTGCCGTAACCCAGACATCCACCAGTTCTTGCTTTGATGAGTGCAATAGCCCCCTGCAGGGACTTCATCCTCCTCCTACCCCCTCACCCCCACTGCCAGAGCTCTCTGAAACATACAGGTGTTTCTGCCACTTATAACAAAGCATCCCATCACCACCAGAATCAAAAGTTTAGCTTTGCACTGGTGCCTGCCTACCTCTCTGCACATCCTACAGCCAAGCCCCTGCAGACCCTGTGCTAGAGTCCCTTCCAGATTCCCAGTGCACCATGTGTACCAGCATGCATCCACGCCTCTGCCTGGCATGCTTCATGAACCCCCAGAAGCTCCATTCACCCCTCAAAATCTAGTTCAAGCTTTAAGGGCTCCTGGAAGTTCTCTTCCTCTCCCCAAGGTGAATCACTTCTTCCTCTAGGTTCTCACACAGACATCTGTAAATGACCAGCTAAGCTCCATGCCAGCATTATTAAGTTAGGAGTCTGTCCCCACCCATGTAGACCACAAGCTCCTCCAGGACAGGGCCTGGACTCACAGTTCTTCTGCCCCTAGTCCCAGCACATCCTCAGCCACACACAGGAGTTCATGTGTTATATAGTTGTGGTTCTGAATTCTGAGCCACTACACGTATCAATGGCTATGATCGCTTCTGATGATACCAATTCACAAGGGTTTTTAGTAGAGACATACACAGAAGACACTCTAAATATGTTTTTTTAAGCTACTATATTTCTCAGCAGTCCTACTTCTCTTTTAAAAAATGGTTCTTTTAAAAAGCCAAGCTAAATCACCTGCATGGCTCCCATACAGACTGTGTAAACTCCCCATAGATTTCCTTTTCAGAAAGACTACACTAAAATTTTGTGATCTCATGAGCACTCTTCTGACAGCTGAGTGGGACACAGTTCCAAGTGCCACTAATTGCTTCAACTAATTCCTGGAAGTTCCCTCCTGCAGCCTGTAATAACTGCTAACATTTACCAGATAGTTATTACTGGTATGTGCTAAGTGCTCAACCTGCGACATCTTACTTAATCCTCACAACTGCCCTATTAGAAGTACTCTTATTATGCCCATTTTACAGATGGGAAAACCAGGCATGGAGAGAATAAGTAACCCCTAGCAACTGGCAGGGCTGGGATTAGAACCCACATCTGTCTGATTCCAGAGCCAACAAAGCTCCTAACTACTAAGACCTACCGCTTTCCCAAAAGGCCAAATTAAAGACATAGTGGGCAAATGCAGCTTCCTTCTCCCACAACTGGCCTTCTGACCACCACCAGGTCCCTGAGAGGGCAGCCTCACTTCCCTAGCTGCTCAAGCCACCTGCAATCCCAGGAAGAGAGGGCCATGTGCATCAGGCACAGAAGCCTAGACTAATGCAGGGACTAAGGCATCGTGATTCCTCAACAAAGATCCACCACTCTGACACCAACTCTCCTCTCTGAAGCCTGCGGTAGCCTCTGAAGAGGTCTTCTGGTCTTTGATCTCTCCTTTCCCCTTCCTTTTCTCCTCTGCTGGGACTCCCGGGAGATTTTTCTAAAACAGACCCAAACATGTCACTCCTCTGCTTAAAATCTTCACTGAAGATTTATGCTCTTGGCATAAAGTCCCAAATTGTTACTGTGGCATTCCCCGTGTCAACCTATCCAGCCTCACCTTCTACCATGTCTATTTCCATCTACCACACTGAACAATCTGAAGTTTCTGGAATAAACTGTAAGTTGACTTGTCTCTCTCTCTCCAAGCAGAATACTTTGCTCCTTCATTCTCACCTGGCCATACTTTCCTAGCCTTACACACTCAGCTCCAGCATTACTGCTTCTGCCAAGCTTTCCCAGTACTCTTACCCTCTCCCAAGTTGTCCTAGCAGCTTCCTTCACTGGGCTCCCACAGCCCTCTGTTCCTGCTACTAACTTTTTTGTGTCACATTTCAATTATATGCTTATAAGTCAGTCTCCCTTAACTAGAGATGATCAGCCTCCTTGAGATAAGAATTATAGCTAGCATTTACTTAATTCTTATTATGTGGCAGACACTGTCCTGTTTGTTTTATGTGCTAACTTTTTACATCTTTGTAACAGCTTTATGTTGTCACTCCATTTTATACATGAGGAAACTGAAGCACAGAGAGGTTAAGCAATGTGCTCAAGGTACACAGCTAGAAAACTGCTGAACCAAAATTTGAACTCAGGAAGTCTGGCCTCAAAGCCAGACCACTATACTATACAGTACTTGCCTCTCCAGGCAAAGATCCTGTCTTGTGGGAAATGAATGGATAAATGAATGAATGAGGGCTTCTTTTCAGACTGTCCAGACCACAAACAACTGGCACAGCAGGGACCTTAAGGAGCTCTGGAGGAACTCACAAGTACTGTTTACAAATAAGGATTCCTTAGGAACTACAATTACATTCACCATGACTCAGAGTCCACTACATATTCTGCTCTTCTTTATCTCATGCAAAACTACTCACCCAACAGGGAAAAGCGCCCAGCCTACGGTGACTACCCTCTTCCCCATGGTTCTCAAAACAAAGCAAAGCCAACTCGTTTTCTCCCGTGACTTAAAACAGAGCAAAGTCTAGGCTACCACAGAAAACGGCTGTCATCTCTTCCTTCCGCCAACAAAAGGGCACCAAACTTGGGAGTGGGGGTGGCCAGAGAACTCAACATCGGGAATTGGAATGCCTCATCTACGGGCTGGAAGGTGGGGCCAGGTGGCGTGGGAATGGGCGGGCCTGACCCACGCACAGCAGGTGAAACACCGACCACAGCAAGCGGCCGGAAAAAGCCGGCCAAATGTAGCATTCGCAGGTAGGTAGCTCCGACCCGTACCTGAACACTGCCCGGGATGCGAAAATTCCCCAGCAACGATGGTGCTCGTGCTCCCAGAAGCAGCCCTAGTCCTCCCTGAGGATTCCTTGTAAGTTTCAACTCAATCTCGGGATAAGGAGAGAAGCATGAGAGACAAGAGGTGTCTCGTGAGAAAAACCTGACTGGGCTCGCACGCCAGTTCTTCGATTACTGGCTGAGTGATTCTGGGCAGGGCGGGCTGTGCCCACCTCCGAGGGCTGCGGCAAGGACTAAGGCTCCCCGCAGGAGACCGGAGCCTGGCGCGCAGCAGCACCCGTGCCCGCCGCCCTCGAAGGGCAGATCCCTACCAGAGGGGTGGGCACGCGCTGTCCCCATTTCTGTCGCACCTGGATGGCCCCGGGCTGTCAGCTTAGCCCCACTGCCACGGCTGTTGAGGCCCGCCCAGCCAACCCCCGCCCGGCCACCCGCCCCGCGACCCCCGTCCTCACCTTCCCCCGGTGCTCAGCGCTTCTCGCCCATAGTCCTTAGCCCTGAGCCGGGGCTGCTCCGCGCTCCGTGCCGGGGGCCCGGGGCCGGGCCGGGGGCGTGGGAGCCGCTCACCGCCGTCTCCCAGCGTAGCCACCCGAGCCGCCGCCGCCGCATCCCTCCATGGCTGCGGCGCCCCCACCTGACAACGGAAGTGACGCACTACCACCCTCCTTTCTGGCCCAAGCCGCAGCCCCGCCCTTCACCCCGCCTCCGTCCCCTTGCCTGTGTCTACAACACCACGGCCTTCGGATTGGGTGCCATCTTGACGACGGGCGGAAGCCTTCGGGCATTAGGCCAGAATCAGATTGATGATTGGTTCGGGGTGGGTTCTGGATGGAAACCTGCGAACGATTGGAGGCTGAGACTCTAAAGGGGCGGTACTTACCGCTCATCTATGTCTGCGGTGAGGCGGGGACGGAGGCACCGACTCCGCCCTAACGCCACCGAACCTCTGGTGCCCTACACTCGCCCTGCCCGGGTCGGAGAAGTCTTGAGCAGTTGGAAGATGGCCAAATGCAGTGTATTTATTTGAAAAGTGGCTCTTCCTTGATCCCCATTTTCCGGTTTCTGGAGCTCTCTGGGTAGAGCCCTGCAGTTAGGCTCAATAAATGACAGGAATTCCAGTTGCAACCCTCAAATTCATTCCCTCCTAGGCCCCTCTCCTTTGTAGAAGCCCGTAGGATGGTTATCTTCACTCTGGAGATTCCTGGAGTCTTGACTAGGGAGGTTTACAGTGAAAAGTTCCTATTAGCTTTTCCAGTCATAGAACCTCAGTCCCTCCTGCTGCAGTTTCGGTCCCTTTCTCCTCCTCCAGCAACCACGCCCTCCGTGAATCAGCTTCTTGCACCAGCAGATGAGCCCTTTAAAGGGATTGCATCAGGCTGGTGACTCACTGGGGCCCTCTGAGAGCCTGGCTTCCCTCCCCTGGCATGCAGAAGCAGTTAGAAGGGCTTAGTGGCAGCAGGACTCTCAGCCATAGTCCCAGTCCTTTGTCTCAGGTGTGAGCCAGCATACCTGCTGCATATGACTAACCCCTGGGTGCTTTCTAGCTGTCCCCTGGATCATTCTGGGTCCATGTGTGGGCACACGTGTCTGAGCCGGTGTGCACTGCTGGCTTTTCTTTGAGCGTGTGGCCAGGGACTTACATTTATGTGCATTTGTCATCACCACACAGGCAGTGCCAAGACATGAGAGTTGGTGTGAGTGAGGGCTGGTGGCCTCTGCCTGTGTCCCTTTGTCTCTCTGACTGCCTGGTGCCCACTAAGATGATCAGGTTGGATAACAATAGTAACCAGAACAGCTCCTGTGAACCATTTGAGAGACATTGGCATCTCCACATGGGAATTAGAAGTCTGTTTATAGATAAGGAAGCTAGAATTCAGAGAGGGAAAGTAACCTGTCCAAAGACACACAACTAATGATGACAGGGCTAGGGTATGAACTAAGTCTGGTAGATTCCAAAAAGTTTGGATGTGAATCCTTGATGCATAACCAAAAAGCTGGGTGATTATGTGAAAGTTCCTTAATCTTCCCAGTCTGTCAAATAAGGGACAAAGACATCGTGGAATCACTGTGAGGATTTAGTGAGTTATGGAAACAGCTTCTCACTGTACCTAGTGAGTGTTCACACTCATCTCGGTCAGAGCTTAAATGAGGTGAATGACCAGAAGACAAGCATAAAGACGCTGGCCCCTACCCACCAAGCTCCTCTCTCTGACAAAGGGAAAAGCCTAGGGATTCCGGAAGCCCTGACAGGAATGAGTTTTGGGTTTTCCAGAGCTCTAATTATCAGCTAGATGAGTCACTTGGGGCTGACACCACCACCCCCACCCCCAGGAGACTCTCAGCTGATTCAAAATACAGGATTTTAACAAAGGAGAGGAGGAAGAGAAAGAGGGGAGGAGAAAAGGTAATGCATAGAAACTGAAGGCACCAGCAGGAGGAAGCGAAAAGCTGTCATCAGGACACCAACATGGCAAGACTGCTCAGACACACACACACACACTGTGACACACTTTTCTGCTTGCTCTCCAACTCTGGGCATACTGGAAGACAGTGCTGCCATAACAAAGTGACGCCTGTCACAACAGCACGAGATGGTTGCTTGATGAGGTATAGAGGCAGATCTGCCTATTACAGGAAAGATCTTCAATCTCCAGGGGCTTCCGTTCTCGAGTTCAAAAGCCCTAGCAAGCTGTACTTACTGGAGAACTCAGCAGCCATCTTTGTGGACCTATGACCTTCTCATCTCTTAAAATATTTTCCCTCCACGCAAATCTCATATTTGCTAAGATTTTGTTTCCTATACAACCTACGTCAAGTCATTTCTTCCTTTTTGTTTATGACAGCCTAGTATTACAGCAGGAGCTCTGGTAGCATAGTGCCTAAGGCACCTAACTGCTAACCAGAAGGCTGGCAGTTCAAACCCACCAGCCACGGTTCAAACCCACCAGCCATTTCCCGGGAGGAAGGTTGGGCAATCTACTTCCGTAGTGATACTGCCTCAGAAACCCAAGGAGGTGTCACTATGAGTCGGGTCTGATTCGACAGCACGTAACAACAACAACAGTATGACAGCTATAAGAAGCTCTGGTGTTGTAGTGGTTAAGCCATTTGTTTGCTAACCAAGAGATTAGTGGTTTAAACCTACCAGCTACTGTGTAGAAGAAAGATGAGGCAGTCTGCTTCCATAAAGATTTATAGCCTTGGAAACCCAATGGGGGTGGCTATGAGTCAGAATCAATGGCAGTGAGTCTGGTTTTGGTTTGAGTCTTAAAGTCATTAGAGCTGAGCTTTTACTTAGCAGGAGCAAGACAGTGTGACTATAACACACTGTGTTGTAATTCCAGCCCAAAGTGCCCTGGTAAGCCAGCTTGTTCACATTCTGGGTGCTGTTTCTCTGGGTCTTTCTGGAATATTGGCAAGAACTCAAGGGACCCCTGCTGCCCTACAGCTGAAGACACTAGACTGGAAATCACTTCACTGGATGTTCTCTCAAGTCCCATCCCTCTCTTCCAGGCTGAGAGTTGGAGGTGCTGGGTCCCTTGCAAGCCCTGGGGAGATCTAAACTTCAAGCTGCAGGCCCACCAGGATGTCCCCAGAGCCCTGGTAGTCCCCTGCTCCCAAATGAGGGACACCTCAGTATTCTCTCTCTAGGCACAGGGTGGAGGGACAGCAAAGAAAATATGCAAGACATTTCAACATGCCACCTGAACACTCAGAATCCCTAGGGGTTGTCATCAGCTGGGACCCCCCCATGTTGGCTGAAGCCACAGACAGGGGTAATATGTACAGGCTTGAACAAAGGCATGGCAATGAGTGACATAAAATCTGTCCTCTGGGGAGGATGTAACATGTTGAAATATGTCTTTCATCTTTTCTTTGGTGTCCTGCTGCCCTTTCTTTATGCAGATAGTTCAGCTATTCTGCTTTTGTGATTTCAGGAAAGATGACCCACAGAATAGAGTCAATTTTTAGCTTCTGAATTCCAGAAGCCTAGCCTTCAGGAATGAATGGAAAGAATTCCTGTGCAGAGATACGAATTTAGAAAACTCTGTATCACTGGATCTGGGCGACTGAGACTTGGAGGCGTTCCTGACAGCAGAGGAGCTTCTCCTCAGGCTCCTAGCTGAGGTTCAGCTAGGTCTAGGGGATCTGAAAGAAGGAGCTGTGCTCCTTTTCCTGTGTGGGACACCAGAGAGGTAACAAGACCCTCAGAAGAAACAGCTGTGTGCTGCATTTGGGCAAAAGGGCCTCACTAACCAGATCAACTAGTTGCCATGGAGTTGACCCACGTGTATCAGAGTACTAACTGTGTTCCACAGAAATGACAAGACAGCTATAGTAAAGACTTGGGTTCTTATCCCCACAGCTCCCTCTTGCTTGAGGACCCAGACACTCTCAGAATCTGAGACTGATTTCTTGTATTGGTTGAGCTCCCTGTCTGAGGTGAGGGGTCAGGATACTCCAACCTCTCCACCTCAGGAAACAGAAATGAAACGCACACCTTCCACAGGGGATTTGAAGAGAAAAACCTGAACTGACTGAAGTACTCCCCTAGGACAGTTCTCAGTTTGCTGCACATTAGAATCACCTGGGGAGCTTTAAAATCGTCCAAGGTAATGATACCACCTTGGAAACCCAAGGAGGGGGTCGCTATGAGTCAGATCCGACTCGATGGCAGTGTGTTTGGTTTTTGTTATTTCTACAAAGTAGATTGTGCAGTCTTCCTCCTGAGGAATGACTGGAGGGTTTGAACTGCCAGCCTTCCAGTTAGCAGTCAAATGCCTTAGGTACTATGCCACCAGAGCTCCCGTAGAAATGCAAATTCTCAGCAGGGGATTGAACCAGAATGAACCAGTCAGGAGTCCTGGACCCAAGCCTGTTTCTTTTAAAGCTCCTCAGGTGATTCCCACACCCATCTGAGTTTGAGAACCAGTGTCTTACTACAGGCATACTAGACTATCACAAAAAATATCCAAATAAATATTGCAATAAACTGATTGACATGAATATTTTGGCTTCCCAGTGCATATAAAACTTAAATACTTAATCTATTAAATATGCAATAACATTATGAAAAATGTTTGAAATATTGTCAGAATTACCATAATGTGACAGAGAGACACAAAGTGAGCACATACATGCTGTTGGAAAAAAGGCGCCAATAGACTTGCTCGCCGAAGGGTTGCCATAAACCTTCAAGCTGTTACAAACGCAGTATCTTCGAAACACAATAAAACAAGGTATGCCAATACATAGGAAAGGCAGGGAGCCCCACACATAGGGAAAGCACGAGTCATGGACTTTGTAGCCAAGTTTAGTCTTCCGAGAACATGAACACAACTGCAAGAGTAAAGGGGACAGTTATGGGTGGCTCAGGTCAAGTTCATTTAATAATCCTCATCAGCAGAGGGTTGAAATTAAAACTATTTGGCAGATTTTGATCAGTAAATCAGGGACTCAAATGATCAAAAGAGGGGACTGTCATCTATCCCAAGGCCACAAAGAGATAAGATTCTGGGTCCCAGGGTATTTGGGAGGTAGAGCTCTGTGAAAGGCAGCTATGACAGGACAGGAGGTGTCTATCTGACAGCAATCTCTGGGCTGGCTCTGCTCCCTTCTCAGGCTCAGGGCAGGGAGGAATGGCAGAAACCTGAAGGAACCTGAGTAGGGGCTCAGAGGTGCTGAGAGGAAAACCTCATTTGTGGGTTTTGGAGGAGAACTCCTGGCGGCCCTGGCCACCGAAGTTGCGCACCCGATGGATGATCTGCAGCTGTTGCTCGATGGTAGCGGTGATGTTCACGTCATCTGGGATGTGGACATAGCGGACGTTACGGCCTGTCACAAAGAGGTCATCCAGCTCAACCTGATGTCCCCAACGGTCCGTGTAGGTGACATTGGCCAAGCGGATATTCATGAATGCATCGACGTTGTCTATGCGTCCTCGGGCAACACTCTCATCCCGCAGGTCCACAGTGGTTACCTGGCCCTGGAGGCCCTGCAACAGGATGATCAGGCTGTTCTCAGAGATGGTTCGCTCCTTCACCGAGTGGCTCAACGCCATTCTTCAGCACCAACTGGCTGCTTGCTATGGGCAAGAGCACACAGATGGGAGCTGTAGCAGCTGGGGGGGCGGGGGTTGTGGGCTATCCAGCTGCCAACTCACCCAAACCAGGTTCTAGCACAAAACCCCCAGCAGCAGACCTCTCCAAGCCAGCCCCACCTCTTCAACTTTTGTGTTAATGAAGTCAGGCTAATGGGAGCCAGGTACTTCATGTATGTATCTCATAGAATCCTCACATCACCTTGTAAGGCAGGGAGTATTTACACCAATTTTACAAATGAGGAAAATATGGCTAGGAGAGGTTAAGTAACTTGCCCAAGGTTACACAGTTGCTAAGTAGAGGTATTGGGATTCAAATCAATGGCTGCCTGACGCCAAACTCAACACCAGTGGCTCTGAACCAGCACTAAACTTTAGAATCTACCTGGCAAGCTTCTACCTGGCTACCACACCCTAGAGATCTGATTCATTTGGTCAGGGGTGGGGCCCGGGAATCCTATTTTTAAAAAGTTCCCCAGGACATCAAGCTCAATTGGCATAACATACTACACGAAACACTGTTCCACCTCCTACTTTGGCGAGTAGCGACTGGGATCTTAAAAGCTTCCAAGCAGCCATCTAGATGCAAGGATGTGTCTCTCCTCATCCAGAGCAAAGAAGAATGAAGAAACCAAAGATTCATGGAAACAGTTAGTCCAAGCAAATGGTACACTATGCGATCCTCAGCCTATTCAACTATGAGACCAGAAGAACTAGATGATACCCGGCTACCACTGTCAACCACTCAGAGGGGGATCTATGGAGGAGATCCTGGATAGAGAGGGAGAACAATGTGGAACAAAACTCAAAATAGTTTGGGAAAAAAAAAAATGGGGACCAGGTTTGCTGGTCTGATAGAGCCTGGTGGAACCACTGAGACTATGGTCCCTAGCTGCCCTTCAGGTCTGGAATTGAACCCACTTCTTCCAGCCAAACAAAAGACAGGCATAAGAGTTGAACATTTACCTGAGGTAGATACACTCCTTGGAGAGAACCACCATGGGAGAAAGAAGGGCTGTGTATGCACAGGGAGACAGCTTAGGGGGCAGGAGTGCATGGAGGGATGGACACAGTGAAGAGGTAATTATGGGGAGGAAGTGAGAGGGAAGCTGTTGCATTGGGGTAAATTGTAGTCAATATCATGAGACAACGTATGTGTGAACTGCTGTATGGAAAGTGAGTTTGCTCTGTAAACTTTCACTCAAATCACACACACACACACACACACACACACAAGTTCCCTAGGTAATTCTAATGTGCAGATAAATTTGAGAACCACTGCTCTAGTTTGTAACCTTGCCCCTCTATCTGTAGACCAGCAGAGACTAACAGTTTCTGCATCTCTTGAGCATGTAAAAGAAATGCAGACTCTCAGTCTCACCCCCAACATACTGAAACAATATGCATTTTACCATGAATTGTAGGTGAATCATATGCACACTAAAGTTTGAAAATTATTAGTCAACACCAGTTCTCCAACTTTAGTGAACATCAGAATCACCTGGAAGACTTACTGAAGCACAGGTAGCAAGACCTTACCCCCGGAGTTTGATTCAGTAGGTCTGAGGTAGGTCCTAAGAATGTGCATTTCTAACTAGTTCCCACATGGTGATGCTGCTGCTGGTCAGGGGCCCACAAATTTATTTATTTTTAATTTTTATTGTTATTTGGGTGAAAATTTACAGAGCAAATTCACTTTCCATACAGCAGCTCACATATACTTTCTCATGACATTTACTGCATTTCCTCACAATGCAACAGCTCCACTTCCTCCCGATAGTTACCTCTTCCCTGTGTCCTTCCCTCCCATGCACTCCTGCCCCCACCCCCTGTGCATACACAGTCCTTCTATTCTCCCATGCTTGATCTCTCCAAGGAGTGTATCTGCCTAATGTAAATGCTCAGCTCATATGCCTGTCTTTTATTTGGCTGGAAGCCACAGGAATGGCTTCAATTCCAGACCTGAAGGGCAGCTGGGGCCATTGTCTCAGGGGTTCCACCAGGCTCTAGCAGACCAGCAAACATGGTCCCGTTTTTTTTTTTTTTTTAAATGATTTTGAGTTTTGTTCCACACTGTTCTCCCACACTATGCAGGATGTCCTACATAGATCCCCCTTCGAATGGTTGACAGCGGTAGACAGTGGTAGTCGGGCACCATCTAGTTCTTCTGGTCTCATAGTCGTACAGGCTGAGGATCACATGGTGTTCTATTTGCTTGGACTGTTTCCATGAATCTTTGGTTTTCTTCATTCTTCTTTGCTCTGGATGAGGAGAGACCCATCCTTGCATCTAGATAGTTGCTTGCAAGCTTTTAAGATCCCAGTCGCTACTCACCAAAATAGGATGTGGAACAATGTTTTGTGCAGTATGTTATGCCAATTGAGCTTCATGTCCCCTGTGACTATGGTCCTGATGGGGCACATACTTTTGCGAATTACTGGTCTATACCATGGAGTTGCCAAATAAGCGGGAATTTAGGTAATTAATTGAAAAAATGGTAGCATACAATGCACATGGATTTTTAAGGTAGAGAGAGCTGGGTTGGAATCTTCACTCTACCCCACTAAGTCTAAACCTAGGACAAGTTATTTAATGTCCCTGAACCTGTTTCCACATCTATTAAACTGTATGTTAAATGTGCCTAACAGAATCACACTACATTGAGTGCACCTTTGCTTTCAACATGCCCAGATTTTGTATTAATGTGACTATGTCTTTTCTATCCTCTACCTCAGACCTTTAGTTGAAGGTGGTGAAACTTTCTTACTTACAACCTCACTCGGAATCCAGGCTAAAGTCGTGTAGGCTGGCACCAAGTGTGGCGAGCCAGACTACATCATTAATGGATGAGAGTGGGAGCAGGGTCGTGGGAAGTCTACTGACTCCATCTACCCTACAGGTTTCAAACTGACAAGTCTGTCAGCAAGCAAGAGTTCTGGGGGCTCCAAAGATCAATCACTGGATCTGGAGTCAGGCCAGGATCTGGGTTCAAGGTTAGGTTTCGCCACTTCCTAGAAAAGAGACCTCGCGCAAGCCACTTAGCTTCTCTAAGCTTGTTAACCCATCGGTAAAATGGGGATGACGACGCCCCTTTACTCACAGTGTTGTGGAAGTGGGTTTGGGGAGATGAGCTAAACGCAGTAAATGGGAAGAAAACGCTTTCCTTTCTCCTCCGTCGTCTTCCGGGTTCCTGGACTCCCACACTGCAAATACCAACACACTACCGATCCGAAACGCGCAGGATTCCTTCCGCTTTCCCTGTTCGGGTAGCTGCCGAAGCTAGCCGATTCCTCGATAAGCGGCCTCCAGCCGACAGTAGCCGGCCCGAGAAGCCATGACACCGATGGGACCACTCTATCCTCCGAGAGCATAGAGAGGGCATCCGTACGCAAGGTTCACGTCACCGCGGGAAGTGTCGGAAACTACAATCCCCAGAATGCCTAGCGAGGCGCCGTAGCTCCGGCTCTAAGAACCTTGGCTTACGTCATTGTATTCTCTGTTATTCATTCATTCATTCAGTAAACGTTCATTGAGTCTTCACCATGTGCTAGGCACCTTTTCAGGCACTGGGTATACAACAGTGACTAAGCCGACAAGCTCCCTAATCTCACAGCACTTAAATCTACTGGTGACGGGTAGCGGGGCTGGGGACAGAGGAGAGTCGAAAATAAGAAAATAAGAAAAATATAAATTTCTTCAGAGAATTAAAAGAAGGTGGTGCAATAATGAAAGAGTGGCTATTTTGAAGGGCAGGATTTTCTGAGATGACATTTAAGCTGAAGTGGATGACATGAAGTCAACCTTGTTAGAATCAGAAGAGCACTGCAAGCAGTTTTGCAAAGCCATGCAAAAGGCCTGGTGGAAATGAATGTGACAATTTGGAAAAACAGAAAGACCAGTGAGGCTGGGGAGAGTAGTGTGAGAAAAGGTCTGACAGCAAGACAGGGACAAGAGCATTTAGGGATTTGTAAGTCAAGGTAAGGAGCTTAGATTTCATGGTTAGAAGTACAGACTCTGGAGACAGTTGTTGGGTGCCATCAAGTTGGTTCCGACTCATAGTGACTCTGTGTACAACAGAACAAAACACTGCCTGGTCCTGCCCATCCTCACACTTGTTGCCACGTTTGCATTCATTGTTGCAGTCACCGTGTCAATCCATGTTGGATCATCCTCTTTTTTGCTGACCTTCTACTTTACTAAGTAAGTATGATGTCCTTCTCTAGGGACTGGCTCTACCTGATAACATGTCCAAAGTGTGTGAAATGAAGTCTCACTTCTTCCAAGACAGATTTGTTCATTTTTCTGGCAGTCTATGATATATTCAATATTCTTTGCCAACACCTTAATTCAAAGGCACATCAATTCTTCTATCTTCGTAATTCATTGTCCAATCAGTATTTCTTAAAGTGTGGTTTGGGAACCAGTTGCCTCAAAGTGATCTGGGGTGCTTGGTAAGCCCCACCCTAGACGTACTGAAGCAGAAGCGGAGCCCAGGAATCTGCATCGCTAACAACGCACAATAGAATTTCAGGCCCACTGTCCAGTCAGACTTGGCCACTCAGCAGTCTCCGAACATGCCCTCCAGTCTTGTCTCTGCCTTGGCTATTCTGCTCCATCTGCCTCAGACCCTCCTTTGTTTATCCTTTGATGTTAAAATCAAACCCCTCTTTCAAAGTCTAGTTCAATTTCTGCTCCTTTCTGAAGTCTTCACTGATCATCCCAATTGGTAATGATGTCTTTCCTCCGATCCCTGTACATGTTGCTTGCACCTTTCCTAGTTTGCTTGTTACATATTGATTCACCAGAGTTATTTATATAAATCTCACCTTCTCTGCTAGTCTCCTGAGTATTGGGACAGGGAGAAGGCCTGAGGAGGTACAAATATTTCACATTGTAAGCCACAGTTGTAACAAGGAGCACTAGTTTTACAAATGAGGTGAGAAGGTGATACGGATCTGAGTGAAGATGCTGGCAGATGAACAGGAGGGATGAGTGTTAAAGACCCTAAAAAGAGGAGGTTGATGCCTGTGGAGGATATCTCATTTTTGGCTACTCGGGAACTGACCTCCTATCCTCCTGTTTGGGAGAATCAGACATTCTGTGAATTTTGGTGGGAGGTGGGGTTCTGCTTCCCACTACAGAAGATTGAAGGGCCAGATATTGTCTCTGATCCTTGTTAGCTACCATGTGGGCTTGTGACCTAAATTCAGTCATTCTCAGACTTTACACTGTGTGCAAATGACACAAACCAGCAACACTGTTTGGACTCCATCCCAGGGTCTGCATCATTCAGTGTCTCAATCCAGGGGGTGGTCTTTCCTTGATGCCTCTCCTGACTTGGTTCCTGGCCATTTCCTAATGGTTCTCCAGCCTTCCTGACAATTCTGAGTTGCCTGATGCCTTTTCTATTTAAGTAGTAAGAATTGATTTCAGTATTTGCAACAAAGAACCCTATCTACTACAAGTTGCTTGCACTTTTCCTAGTTTGCTTATTACATGTTGATTTACCAGAGTTATTTACTAACTTGTACAGGGCCCACTTGAGTTGGGCTCATTCATTTCAGGAGCCTTGACTTTCTCTGTTCCCTTCAGATGGGCTCTTTTGTGGTTCTTTTTCTAAGCGTCAGAGGATCACAGACTCCCAATAGTCAGAGTACACTCCCTGGGTCATCTGCTCCAACTTACCACCAGCACCAAAGTCCCTGTACAACACTCCACAGATGCTCCCCGAATCTCTGCCTGATCAATTCCAGTGACAGGCAACTCACTTCTGTGCAAGCTGTTGTTAGGAAGTTCTCAGTAACTTCTACCCACTACCTCTAGTTCTCTTCTGAGGGAACACCTTGTTTTGCATTATATTTCATTTTAAAAGTTGCAGGACTTTAGAAAGTGAAGTAAATGTACTCAGTAAAGTAAAATGAGTTTGGTTTTAAGTATGAGATGATGTGGAGTATTCAGTGAAAGTAAGCTTGTAGTAGGGATGGCGGAGGGACTGAAAGAGCTGTGAGTTAATAGCACAGAAGTAATCTCTGAAGTTACTAAAATGGCCTCTGAAAATAAAGTAATGGAGTACACTGTGCAGAAGAATGCAAACTGAGCACAACAGGGCGTGTAAAACAATTAGTCAGCAATGGGGTGAGAGTAAGGGCTAGAGTGAGAGTGAGAAATGAATGGAGGGAGAGGGAGAGACTGAGGTGAGGGTAAGGAATGGGAAAAAAAGCCAAGGATGAAATAAGGATCAAGTATCTTGTACACTCTCTGGTAACTGACCTGCCCATTTTGACATGTATTTTTTTAAAATTTAATTTTATTGTGGTATAATATATATAATACAGTAAAACTTTTGCCATTTCAACCATTTTTATGTGTAGAACTCAGAGACATTATGTTAACCATGTTATGTAAATATCACCACTATCCCTTTCCAAATTTTTTCATCACCTTTAACAGAAACTCAGTGCCCCTTCAGCAATACCTCCCCATTCCCTTCCACTTGCCTCTGGTAACCACTCATAAACTTTGGTCTCTAGACACTTGCCTATTCTGGATATTTCATATAAGGGGGGTCATTGATCAAGTTTTTACATCGAAGTCTGTATAATATAGGGCAGTCCTCAATCAGAAGCCACTGTGGGAGACGAAAGAGGCATTGTCAGGAAAGCAATACAATTAGGCCGAAGGTTGAGAGTTTTAAGAAAGGTGTTCAGCAGAGCCGAGAGCTTCTAAAAAGTCAAGGAAATTGGGGATGACAAAAGACTATTGGATCTACCAAAGTTGGGACCTGAAGAATTGGGATCTATGTAGTGATAAGAGCTAGGGGTGCTAGGAAGGAGGCAAGTGAGGCAGCTCCAGAAGTGTGGGGTGCTGCCCACATAGCTGAGAAGCTGCTGAGTGAATGGAGAGGAACATGTGGGTGGCTGGACAACGAAGAAGGACAGAAGGGAGCCCTGGAGTAGCAGGGGCTGAAGGTGTGGGTGGCAGTGGTTTGTACAGGAGGAGTCCCTCAGCAGCCATGTGGATAAACAAGGTACAGAAAGCTGCTGAGTGTGATTAAGAGGCAGATGGATACAGATAAAAGGTATCTTGAGGTAGAGAAGAGATGAGAGAGCACATAAAATAATCAGATTGTTAGGCCTCACTTCTTTACTCTCAACTGTAACCTAAACTGAAAGGCCTTTAGGACATCCAGAACCTGAATCAATTATCCTTGGGTGACCCAAAGGCCTCCCCTTCAAAACCTGCTGACCCCAGTGTTTCCAAAGGAAGATGTGAAGTTTTAGAAAGAGGCAGAGTGATGAGGCCAATGTGCACGTTTAGCATCTAGGAGTCCTGGACTCTGCTGGACCTGTGTGGATGGTGTGATCTCACCAGACCTAACACAATTGGGGTTTCATTGGTTTTGAAGAACTCACAGATAAGGTAGTATTATTTTGGGTAGCAGAGGCACCGCTGGTCAGAACAAAAAGAATTTAGACTGTGTGTGGAAGGGGTGTAAAGATAATCAAGTAATGCAAAATAATTCCTATTGGCCTTTGGAATGCATCTTGACATTCTCATTTGAAAAGGGTAAGTTATGATCTGAAAATTTACTGTGGACCAAAGCCAGAAGCTATGCCAGGAAGATTCAACTGCAAAGGGCTTCCTTATCCTGATCCTTCGTAAACACCTCTAACTCCCTCACTGTAAGGTTATCCAGGGCATAATCTAAAGGGAGTAGGGAGTAGGTAAAGGTTGTATTAGTTTTCATATTTTAATTTGGGCCTTTAAGTCTAGGTGTTATGCTAAGTATAAATATGTATATAGATATTTTTTTAATTTGCATTTTTCTATGGTTTCCTGTGACTTGAATTGGTGCAAAAAGGGACAGCTTGGCTTTATATGGGATGCAAACCAGAGTGACTAATCAGATGGCTACAAACCAGATGGAAGTGGATGAAAGAACCCAATCCTGTTTAGATTCAGGGATCCCTTGTTGTTGTTGTTGTTATGTGCCGTCATCTCCGCCCCAAAGCGACCCTTCCTTGGGTTTTCGAGGCAGTATCACTACGGAAGTAGATTGCCCCCATCTTCCTTCTGAGGAGTGGCTGGTGGATTTGAACCACCAACCTTCTGGTTAGCAGTCAAGTGCTTTAGGCATTATGCCACCAGAGCTCCCATGTTATGTTATGTGCCGTCGAGTCGGCCCCGACTCATAGTGACCCCTTCTTGGGTTTCCGAGGCAGTATCACTACGGAAGTAGGATTGCCCAACCTTCCTTCCGAGGAGTGGCTGGTGGATTTGAACCGCCAGCCGTCTGGTTAGCAGGCAAGTGTCTTAGCCACTATGCTACCAGAGCTCCCATAGGGGTCTAAATATAAGGGAAATAAGTGAGTTTTGTTAGAATCATATGAGGACTACATGGGATGACCTTCCTCTTAGAACTGAGGGCTACATAAACTCGTTTCCATTTTGCCCTGCCCCTTTACTCTCAATTTATTAGGTCTTTCCTCTGGGAGCCATTAAAATGTTTTTGTTTAGAAGGCTTTTCTAGAGCTTCCTCTTGCATAACACACAGTGGTTCTAACACTAGGGTAAGAACAGAGTGGGATGGCTTGAAACTTACTTGAGAAGAGGCTGCAGTTGCAGAAGAAGTGAGAGAACAGGTACAGGCAAAAGCACAGGGATCTCAGGGTCGGGTCAGCGCAAGTGAAAACTCCTGTTCTCAGGCCCCACCTGGGGCAGGACACAAGAATGTAAACTCAACAAATTATCCAGGCAAGCCGACTTTGAGCCAGTGAGCTAGTTACTTCTCTTCACAACAGATGAGGAAACTGAGGCTTGGAGAGGGTAGCTGGCCCAAGACAATATGGTGAGTTTGGGGCAGGTATGGGACCAGAGCCTGGGGCTCTGACACTGACCATGGTGTGCCTTCCTCTGAAGCGCTTGAGTATTGTATGAGGACAGCTTTCTACCCTGTTGGCTTGGCTTTAGTGTACTCACAGAGTTGTACAACTGTTATCACTAATTCCAGAACTCATGGTGACCCTAAGCATGTAGAGAAGAACCGTACTCCATAGGGTGTTCATGGCTGTGGCCTTTTAGAAGCAGATTGTCAGGCCTCACTTCCGAGGTACCTCTAGGTGGGTTTGAGTTGCCAACCTTTATGGTTAGCAGTGTGGCATTTAACCATTTACATTACCCAGGGCCTCCCTGGCCTGTTTTTAAATGAACACTGACATGTTAGAATGCAGTACACACTAAGCCAGTTTCATTCTTATCTTCCTGGAAGGCAGCTATGCTCACCACTATACCACCAGCGCCATTCTCATCTTCTTTATTCTTTGCCTGTTCCCAACTCCCATATTTTCTCTGGATGCCCTGAACCACCACAGAAATAAACTTGTTCTTCTCAATTATCTGTGCAAGTTCAGGGACATGAAACCCAAAGATTACCTCATCCCAGAGCTGCCTCACCAGAGATTTATATCTTGTTTATTTACTGAGAGGATGACAGGTTTGAAATCATCAGCACTGCTCTGGGATAGGTAAAGGGAGGAGGCTATTGCTTCCTGGTAGTTCATGGTCTACTGCCAAGGCCCTAGGACATGCTCAGAGCAGACAGTGAGGTTCGGGTTTGTTATAACATGGGGGGAGTCAGACTCAAAACAGGACAGAGCCTTCCCCTTCCTCTCTCACCCAAGTAGGCCAACTGGTGCCAAATTGCTTACAACAGACTAAAGTAGAAGGCACTTTGTATACCCATAGCGGCTGCTTAATAGCACAATATGCTTCTCCCCAACAGACCTTTTAGGGAGTTCTTTGCAGGTAAAGGAGCATAACTTTAATGGGTTAAGAAGCAACTTATATTTGGAGATTTCCCTTTCTGTATCCAAATCTTTTGCTTTAGGCTGGCCAAAGGGCCACTTCTCTGGCCGTCACATTCCAGAACTGTTTCCCTCCACTCTTCCTAGAATGAGAGAGGTCAAAGTGGTCCCTGTAGTCAGTCCCATCTCAGAAGATGGTCAGCTCAGCTCAGTTTTCCCCCTACCCTCTGCCATTCTAGATGTTCCCTCCGTAAGACTGAATGGACCTTGGCCTCTGGATTCTGGTGGCATGGAACCCACCTGTTACTTAATTCTAGGGGGAAACAAGTGGTTGAGGGCTTTTTGTTCACCCCCTGAAACAATGAGGGAAGGCTTGGCCTGAGGTATTTTAAGTGGATCCCAAATAGACTTGGCATCCAGCCTCACAAAGGGAAGTAGTTAAGCTGGTCCATGCAGAGGGAAGTGGCATACCAGGTGTGCCTTCCATGCACCCAACTTAAGGCTCTTCTTGGTGACTGAGGGTGGAGGAGAGGAGCCAGGTGTCATAGCACATCATGCTGGTATCTTCAGAAGGCAAGAATGCTACTTGGCAGAGGAAGGAGTAAGGAGTACATGTCATGCTGAAAAGGAAAGTATTTTCTTAGTGCACGTCTCTACATGGTATAAGCCACATCTACATATGAAGAGAGATGTGCAGAGAACTACAGAAACCCACATGCCACTGATGGGTCTAGATGACTGCTCCATGTGCCTCTCTGAGGTGACAACTCCTTATACACCAGGGAGTCGAGGACTGTCTAAACTGAGTCCCAGCTGTTTGACACAACTGCCTTTCCCATTTATTTCACACTCACCTATGAAGGAGGACACATTCCAGAGAGCTCTGAAGTCTCTGTTATGATTTGCCAGCCCTGTGAGATGTACAGCCCCATAGGTAAGCTGTAATAGTCAAAGTGGCAACAGGAGTGTCCCCTTACTGATTCTGGGGCTTGAGATCACAGCCAAGGATGCTTTGGATGGTTGCCATGAAATCAGAAAGAAAGTGGGAAAGGTCCAGTTTAAAAGCCAGAATATATTTTGCTGAAAATATACATATGCGTGTGCCTTCAAGAGTGTGTGCTTCCTGAGGGAGACTTGCACAGTTTGTTAAAACATAAAACAATGGGTTCACTCAGTAGAAAACTAGCAGCATCATTTTGGATCCTGGGGCCTTGCCCAGGGGTGGTCATCAGGCAGTTTGCTCCGTGCTAGTGGAGGGCATTCCCGGCCAGCACCCCTATAACTCATCCATCATGGCGAGCAAATCATCTCCCTTGTTGGTGCTCCATCGTGGTTGGTCTGTGATCTCAAACTCTCCCATGATCCGAGTCAGCTCTTCATTCCTTTGCTGGTCCTGTTAGAGAAATGAAAGGGAAAGGAAGTGAGGAGGACGTATCAGCAGACTGCCTCTTTGTGCAGTAGGTATTTTGTGTCCCATCACTGAAATGCATTTAAGTTCCTCACTGATTGTCAGGATAAGGACTGTAGTTAACACACAGTGCAGATTCAAGAGAAGTGGGGGTGGGGCTCAAAGTTATTACAAGACAAGGAGGGGACTAAGATTTGACCCTGGGTAATCCCTTGCACAAAGAGCTCTGGTGGCATAGTGGATAAAACATTCTGGCTGCTAACCAGAAGGTTAGTGGTTCAAAGCCACCAGTGGCTCTGCAAGAGGAAGATGAGGTTATCTACCGTAAAGATTTACAGCCTTGGAAACCCAGTGGGGGTCACTATGAATCAGAATCGACTTGATGTCAGTGGAATCTCTTGCACATACCTGGGTAGCTTGTATGTTGATAACTTCATAGGATAATTCTTCTGGCCTAGTTAAAGCTGCTTGTCTAGATGAGATGGTAATGAAAAGGGTCACAGGTTAGGCAGGGCTTTTTCCCTGCTAGCATGACAAGCTGGCTCTTGATAATTTGACCACTTTTTTTTTTTTTTTTCCCGGCTTCATCTTCTGCATTTCCCTTTAACTTTTCACCCTACATCCAGAAAGCCAAGTTCTCCTGCATCTCTGTGCCTTTGCACATACTAAACTCTGCCAAGATTGCTTTCCCCTTCCTCTGCTTGGCAACGCCAAGACCTAGCTCAAATGACAGCTCATCTAATCTACCTGTGTAAAGTCAGACACTCGATCCTCAATTAGAGCATTTATGACTCTAAATGAAATAGCTTAAGTACATGTTTATTCTCTCACTAAGCTGGGAACTTACTGAAGACAGGGTCTAGGTCTTACACTTCATCTTTGTACCACAAGCACTTACAATAGTACCTGCCACACAGAAGTGCACAAAAGAAATTAGTTACCTGAGTAGGGAAAGAGATGGCAACCCTGACCCCAAATATTTGTTGTGAGGAGGATCAAATGAAAGAAGGAATTCAAAAGTGCTTTGTAAACTGGAAAGCACTTGTCAATCTTGGTGAATTACCATCACTATTAGTTTTAGATAAGATATACTTAAGTAGTCTGTTACTAACTGAAAAATTGACAGTTCAAATCCACCCTGAAGTGTCTCGGAAAAAGGCTTGGCAATCTACTTCCCAAAGATCACAGCCATTGAAAACCTTACGGATCACAGGATTACAGCTCTACTAAACACAGGGCGTTACCATGAATTGCAATCGACTTAATGGCAACTGTGTTTTTTTGTTTGTTTGTTTGTTTGGGTCTAATCCCAAAGTCATCAAGCTCTGTCTTCTTGTTTAGATCTACTCTGCTAAGTGAAAAATTAGAACTCTTTTGTGAACAATTCTAGAAGATTCTAGCAATTTAATCTTGATGAATTCATCTTTAGGCTATTGAATTTGCTAGTATTTCATTTGTGATTTTTACTTCTGCACTCCTGTTACTGGTTTATGACTGTCACTTTTTTGGTTCTTATCAAACTTAGGAAAAAAAAGTATATGTGTATATATATATGTATATGTGTATCTATCTATCTACCTATCTATCTATCTGTATCTTAACAACAGGTTTCAGACTTACTCTTCTTCTTCATCAGTGGTAAAGAGATTCAACTGGAATCCTGGCTCGGGGCCACTGGGTTTCTTAATCTCCATTCCTCCCATCAGCCTGGCCAAGAAATCCAGCTCTTCTTTAGCAAGAGGATTTGGAGCAATGCTTTCCTACAGAAACAATTTCATGAATTTCAGCCACATGAAGGGAATAGCATTTCCTGCTAAAGACCCCAGAGATCCAGTGCAGTATTATGAAACAAGGTAAAACAATAACTGTCTAAATTATTTCTGGGAAGAACTGGGTCCAAATAAAGCTTAAGAAAACAGGCTTAACCAAAAGAAAACTAATCCACGTCACAAACAGAGGGACTCTAGCAAGGCAGCAAACCAGAAACCTTCACACTTTCAAGATGAGTGGAAGGCCCCAGGAATCCAAGATTCTTCTCAAAAGACCTTCCTCCTTGGAAGAGAAAAGCATTGCTTCCTTGCAGAGTCAGTGCAGTTCCCTCCGCATTTTCATTTACCCACAACAAAGTCTCTAGTTCGAGAGTATTCATGCCATAGGAGCTACCACACTGCCCCCAGGTGGTGACAGTCCTGAATATACCCTCGAGTCCATCCTGTCCTCTCACTGTGGCCACCCTATTTCAGCCTTCCTGCTCCTCTGCCTCTTCTATCACTCTGCCTCCTGCCTAAAAAACAAAGCACAAATTAACACCACATTCAAACCCTTTGTAATCAGGCCCCAATAGCCTTGTTGAGTCATATGTCTGCCTCAATTATGCTATGATCTACCCATGGGGGCGGGGGAGACCCTGTCTCCCTGCTTCCCCTCAACGTGATGCTCCTTTTCCCCTCTGTGCCTTTGCTCATACTGTTACCTCAGTCTGCACACTCTTTTCTCCTTCTCTGTTATTTCTTATCCTACCTACTCTTTAGAGCTCCACTTATGTATCACCTTTTCTGAAAAGTCTTTCTTTTTTTCTTAATTGTGATTTGGGTGAAAATTTACAGAGCAAATTCACTTTCCATACAGCTGTTCACATACACTTTGTCTCATGACATCAACCACAATTTACCACAATGCAATAGCTCCCCTCCCACTTCCTCCTGATAGTTACCTCTTCCCTGTGTCCATCCCTCCATGCACTCCTGCTCCTTGAGCTCTCTCCCTGTGCATAAACAGCCTTTCTTTCTCCCATGATTGTTCTCTACAAGGAGTGCATCTACCTCAGGTAAATGTTTAACTCATATCTGAAAAGTCTTCTTGATCCCTATCCTCTGCTCTTCACCCCAGGGGACAGAATATACTTTCTTCCAGGCCCGGTATGGTACTTTGTTCAGAATACCCAGCTAGCTCTTCTTACACTGTGTTATGGTTATTTCTTTCTCACTGTCTTTCCCAGGGTACTATACCCCATTTGGGAGCTCTCGTAGCATAGTGGCTAAGGCACTTGACTGCTAACCAGAAGGCTGGCGGTTCAAACCCACCAGCCACTCCTCGGAAGGAAGATGGGGCAATCTACTTCCATAGTGATACTGCCTCGGAAACCCAAGAAGGGGTCGCTATGAGTCGGGTCCGACTTGATGGCACACAACAACAACATACCCCATTTAGGATGGGATCACATCTCCATCAGCTTTGTATTCCTGGGTACCCAGGCCACAGATGCAGTTCAATAAATTTTGCTGAATAATGGAATATTCCATGATTTGTCCTATAGACAGCAAGTAGCTAGTTCAGTGAAAATTTATAAAGACAGAATTCAGAGAACCTAAAATCCCATTTTGACCTTAGTTACCACATCACTATAGAGGAAATCGCTAAAAAGAGATGCTTTATACAGTACTGCATTGTCAGTGAAGGCAAACATGGGTATATGGATGAATAGATGGGTGGACAGGCTGAACTATTAGGTATGTCTATGAAATAGGGAGTGTATCCAAGAATATGTATAGGGTTGGCAGACAATGGTCCTATAAGTTTATGTGAATGATCAGAATTTCCAGGTATATAGTAGAGCTGACAAGGGGCAAGGTTGTGGATACTGCTTGGTCACAGCCAGCTACCCAGAGGGATCAAGCAGTTGAACCTGTAGACTTGGGACCACAGCTGCAGGGGACATCAAGCTCAACTGGCGTAACATACTTATAAAACATTGTTCCACCTCCTACTTTGATGAGTAGCGACTAGGATCTTAAAAGCTAGCAAGCTGCCATCTAGATCCAACGATGGATCTCTCCTTGTCCAGAGCAAAGAAGAATGAAGAAAACCAAAATTCATGGAAACAATTAGTCCTAGCGACTGGTACACCACCCAATCTGCAGCCTATATGACTATGAGACCAGAAGAACTAGATGGTGTACCATTGTCATCCACTTGGAAGGGGATCTATGTAGGAGATCCTTGATAGAGAGGGAGAACAATGTGGAACAAAACTCAAAATCATTTGGAGAAAAAAAAAAAAAAAAAAATGGGGGGGAGGGACCAGGTTTGGTGGTCCGATAGAGCCTAAAATTACCTAATTAGATCACTAGAAGTCTCCATGAGAAATGACAATTAAAAACCCGTGTTCTTCAAACAAATCTGAGTTCTTGTAAGGCTGAGTGGAGAAGATTGCAACCAATGAGGGAAATGACGTCTAAACTGTTCCCATCCTTGTCCCTATGCACGTTTTAAATCTAGAATTAAGCTCAGAAGGTAAGTAAGGAGGCAGATGCTTACCTCTGTCCGTGAAGCTAAGTTCTTTGATGCTCCAGACATATGTGTTTCCACAGGTCGATTCACACTGTACCTGATGTCAAAAAGAAAATGGTGCAAATGTTATTCAGCCGTTTATAGTGAACTCCTAATTCATAGGCATAATACACAGTTTATTCTGAGGCATTAAATAGCATCCAGAAAGGTGCTGGGAGTATAGAATACAATTCAGTGGGTGTCAGCCTCTCAGGTTTCACTTCTTCCCAAAGAAAACTACTTGGGAAAGCTGAATGGAAATGGCTGCTCTTGTAGAGGAATGTGTTTCACTGAAAAAACATGTAACATTACATGAAAGCCAAGTCCTTCTGGATTTCCACTGCAAAAATAAGTTTTTAGCTGGTTTTCTTTTGTGACTATTTAAAATTTTTAACCTGTTGTGTTACCTTATGTTTGGGTTTCTTGGGTGCTCTTTGAAAATGTCAGGGCTCTATGTGCATTGTTGCTATGGGGACATCATCACTCTACTTGTCAGCAGGTATTTTCATAGAAGTCAAGCTGGTTGTTTAAATGAAATGACCTCCCTTGGACTTGAATTCACTCAGGGAGGGAGAATTTGCTTACATGTTAGTTCCCAGTTTCAGGACTCGGTCTCCATAAAGCTCAAAAGAACCCTCTTTTGGTGCAGGGACATAGTTCCCACCATGCTTGAATTCGACCTTCTTCACTTCTTCCCCTCTACCATTGAACATTCTGCAATACAAAGTACGACATGATGGAGTCTTATCCAAGCTTGGATAGTCCTGGAGGCTTTTTTTTTATTCTTTGTACTATGAGACAAAAAGGAATTCATGCACTCTTTCAAGATAAAGATGCTTGTTTAGAGCATCTGGTTATGGTAATAAAAATAATACTGTAACAATAAGTGATGTTTATTGAGCCCATGTAATGTGCCAGGTGCTGCAGAAACACTTTACAGCCCTATTATTCATCCTCACTGTCACCATAGCACAGATGAAGAACTCAGCTCTGAAGAACTGGATGGCCTGCAGGCTACTGGTGGACCCAGGATTAGGACCTGACCTCTTAAATGCTGTTCTTAATTGAGGAAAGGAAGAGCCCGAGCAGAGCCGGGGGGGGGGGCGCCTCAGCAGTGCTGCACTCTCTGTGGGGCCTACACGGAGGTTTCCTGGCACCTGACATGTTGACAATCACTGTTAAGAATTCACCTGATGAGTCCGGGAACTTCAGTTCCCCAGGGAACAGGCCCGGACACTGGCAACACAAATCGACCATTAGAATTTTGAACTTTGTCCTTTAGAAATATGGATACCTGGGGGGGAAAGATACGGTTATTGTCATTTTCCTTATAATGTTCTCATAGACATAAGCATTCTGAGAATAGAAAGTGTGTAATGGCTCTGGAATGTAAGAACTGAGTTTACAACAATAACAAGAGAGAGACATAGTAACCAGCACCTGCACATTATGGGGTTTTCACTACAGAACTTCTTCTTCAATCGCACAGCAGCCTGCTAAGTGAGTTCTGTTATCCCATTTTACACATGAAGAAGCCGAGGCTCACAGGGCAAAGTGACTTGCCCCAAGAGAAAAGTAAGAGGTAGCCAGGATTCAAAACCAAGGCTGACTCCAGATTCCACACCTGCTCCATAGTTGCCTGTGAACTTTTCACACAGTGAGTCGGCTTGAGCTATCTCATCAGCCCCATTTTATGGGTGAGGACTCTAGCTCAGAGATTCAGACACGCAGGGTCACCCAGCTCACAATGACTACAGCTGGGGATTTAAACCAGGTCTACAAACAGGTTCATTTAGGTTTGACCCTCCTGCTGAAAATCCACCTTCCCACCCCATATACTGAATTAAAACCTACAAAGTAACAAGATCTGCAGGTGATTCTTGTTACAATGTAGGTTCTGATTCCATATACCTGAGGGAGAAATTTTCAGCAGGGGTACAAACTAGAATGAACTGGTTCAAAGGCCTGGTTTAAATCCCCAGCTCTGCTTTAGATTCCTATGGTTTTGACGCTGGAGCCTGAGTTCTCACCAAGTGCTGATGAGAAGCTGGTCTGGAGCAGGTGGGGCCAGTTGCTGTAAGAGTTTAAAGGGCGTTAATATGACTGGAGACACCACTTTATGCATATTTCTACTCCCTGTTTGAGTGACTCAGTTTAAATGCGATAAAGATGTAGCAGTTAGCCAGTCTCACTGGGTCTTAGCTTCCTCATCTGTAAAATGAAATAAGTAATCTTGAAGGTACTTCCCAACTCTAAAATCCTACAAGTCTACATTGGTAATATCAACAATAAGCCTCTGTTGTGTGCAAAGCAATGAAAATACAAAGTGATAACAGAACTTGTAAGCTGGCAGGATGAATATTGACGTCAGACAGTCTAGGCTCAAATCTCTGCTGGGCCACTTCCTGGCTCTGGGTGTTTGGTAAGTTACACAACCTTTCTGTGCATCAATTTTCTCTGTGGTAAACTGAGGTTAATAGCAGTACATACTTAAGGGGTTACTGTGACATTAAATCAGATAATGTATTAAAAGCTATTATCATACAGCCAGACACATCATTAAGTGCTCAATAAATAAGAGCTCATATTCTTATCACTATACCAGATAAAAAGTAAAAAGAAAAACAAAACAAAACAAAAACCAACCAACCAAATCCAAAACATTACACAGCAGAATATGCTAAACAGTATATTATCCCATTGTGGAGAATGACTATAGGCATGGCAGTGGGCGGGTAGGGATCACTGTGGGCTTGAAGCTGGGTTGGGGAGGAAGGTGGGTATAGAGATGGCAGAGATGGGCACAAGACATGTTTTGGGGGGATGAGTAAACTAGTTTGGTCAGAAGGTTTGGCTGGATGGCCTTTAAGGACTTTTGAACTTTGAGATCCTGTGAGCAAAGGATGTGAGTACAGGCATGGAGAGAGAAAACTGGGAGGGAGAAGTGGGAATATATACACTTGTTGGACCCTCTGCTGGCCTAATTCTAGTAAGGTTGACTATGTCATAGTAGAGCTGAAGTGTACAAATTTAAAAGTCATGTGTGCATCTGTTTTCGACCTGAGAATCTGCCCTCCACTGGAAGGACTGTTTGTCTGCTTGCCCAGCCCCTCTGCTGGCCCTTACCCGTGATTCTTCTGTACCCTGTCCTCTCACCTCATCTTTTCTTTCCAAGGATTATCTCATCTGTTCCCATAACTCAGTGTTCACCTCCATGCTGATGGCTTCCAAATCTTGAGCTCCCACTCAGCCATCTTTCCTGGGGGTCTGACCCATCTCTTTTATTGTCTATTTGACATGCCTACTGGTAGGTTCCACAGGATGCAATTCAAATTCACCCTGCTCAGAACAGGGCTCATCATTTGTCTTCCCAAACCCGCTTCTCCTCCAGAGTTCCCAGTTTCAGTGAAGGACCCAATCTCAGTCAGTGGTCACCAAGTCAGCACCCATCACCTTCCCAAGTCTATTCAGTCCCTAAGCCCTGTCAATCTCTTTGGTAAACTGGGGTTTAATGATCAACCTTATGATCACTTCTTTTATACGGCTCCTCCTCCTCACCTCAACTACTGCTCCCCAGTACAGACATGTACCATCTCTTGCCTGGCACACCGTAGGTGCCTCCTAACTGGTCTTCCTGCCTCCCTTTCTTTAATTCATCCTCTTATCTGCAGCTAAAGAGATTCTTCTAGACTCATAGCTGACCATGACCCTCTGTGCTCAAAACCTTTCAGTGTTTCTCCGCTGCTCACCAGATAATGTCCCCACTACACTCAACTAATTGCAGCCCTCCTCCTCCACAAATAGATGAGGCAGTTACACGCCTCTGTGCCTTTTCTGAGATGATGTTCTTTGCCGCGGGTGTCATTCTTCGCCCCTCCCCTTGCTTTCCACATGTCTGGTGAAAACCCCTTTCTTTCAAAACGTACCAGATCTTCTATGAAGACTTGGCTAATTCCCTTTGGTAGAACCCTCTCCTTTGTACCCTGTCTACACTCTTCTGAGGATTAAATGTCTGTGAGGCACTTACTGTGCTGCCCCCCCTTCTCTGATGAGTTCCTTGAGGACAGGGATTGTGTTTCCTATGGAAAGAAGAAAGGCATGTCACTGAGCTGTGAGGCTGAAATGCTGGAGAAGACAGCTCAACAGACACTCATGTTCCCCAGGATGATGTCGGGACTCCAGCAGGGAGGAGGAGAGTGACTGTGGTTGAGGGACTTGGCAATCAGCTTAAGTGGTGCGCTAGGTATGTATACTGAGTGAGTACACCTGTGCTCACTGAGTACAGGGCTTTGCATAGTGGTAAGGTTCATGGTAGGAGCTGTGGTGGTGAAGTGGATAAGGCACTTGATTGCTAACTGGAAGGTCAGTGGTTCAAACCTACCACCCATTCGTGGAAGGAAGATGGGGCGATCTACTTTTGTAAAGATTTACAGCCTCAGAAACCCAATAGGGGTCGCTATAAGTCAGAAACGATTTGATGGCAGTGAGTTTGGTCTTTGGTTTTTAAGGCAGGGCTTCCAACTGGGTTATTCCAGTTCAACCCCCTGCTGAGAATTTGCATTTCCACGCCAGATATACAGTACTGCATCAGAATCTACATTTTAACAAGATGCCCAGGTAATTCTTATAGATCTTCTGTATACATAAGAATCACCTGGGGATTTTGTTTAAGTGTAGATTCTGATTCAATATACCAAAAAAAGCCACACTCACTGCCATCGAGTTGATTCCGACTCATAGGGACCGCCATTAGGTTTCCAAGGCTGTGAATCTTTATGGGAGCAGACTGTCTCATCTTTCTCCCATGGAGCGGCTGGTAAATTCGAACCTCCAACCTTTTTTGGTTAACAGTTGAATGCCTTAACCACTGCACCACCCACAGCTCCTTAGTATATGGGGAGCAGGGTGGAAATGCAAATTCTCAGCAGAAAGTCAAGCCAGAATGAAGCGGTTCAAAGCCCTGGTTCATGGTCTCACCTGAAGAGAGCTAAGTCTGTGAGGGTGGGAAACTGGCAGAAGCTGACCCTGCTTCTCTTATCTGGCCTTCAGATGAGGGAGGATGATCAGCCTCCACCAATAGAGAGAAGACTTCAAATATCATCTATATGCTGTGTGCTGAGGAATCTCACATTGATGCCCCAGCCTGTACCTCTTCCCTGAGCTCCAGATTTAGATTTGTATCACTACTTGGGTCACATCCAGAAATTGCTACTTGGGTGCCTAACAGGCAAGTCAAATTTAACTATTAATTTTTCTACCTAAATATACTTCCTCATCTCAGTAAATGGCACCACCAGTTGCTCAGGACAAAAACTTAGTACTGTCATTTTTATTCTTCTGTCTCTCATTCTCCACATCCAATCTCTTGGTCAGTCTTTTTGGTCTTGCCCAAAGGTATATCCCAAATGTGAACCAAACCAAAACCCAGTGTCATCATGTTGATTCCGACTCATAGTGACTGTATAAGACAGAGTTAAATCACCCCATAGGATTTCCAAGGCTGTAAATCTTTATAGAACCAGACTGCTTCATCATTCTCCTGTGGAGTGGCTAGTGGATTTGAATCGCTGACCTTTTGGTTAGCAGCCAGATGCTTTAACCACTATACCACCAGAGCTCCTTCAAGGGTGAACATTTCTCACTGTCTCCACTGCTGGCACCTAATCCAAGCACTCGTAGCTCTTACCTAGATTTCTGTAAGAGATTTCATGTTCTACATCTACCCTTGCTCCATATATACAGCTTATCTTCCAGAAAATAAATCCAATCACATTACTCCTTGCTTTAAAATATTCAATATCTTCTTTTTGCTTTTAGAATAAAATCCAAAGTTCTTACTCTGGCCTAAAGTTAAGGCTGATAGTCAGCTATGGGGACCAGTTTATTTACGATGGTCATATGCTCTGGTTAGTCAGTGCCCTTGCTGCACAGCTTGCTAAATTAACTCTGAGTGTCACTCCTGCCTATGAGGTATGCTCCACTCACACTGGCTTTTTGTCCAAGGAACACATTATGCTTTGTCCCACCTAAGGGGCTTTGAACTTGCGGTCCCCTCAGCTTAATGCTCTTCCCTGAGATGTTTGTAAGTTATATTCTCAACTGAAATGTCTTGTCAGAAGAGTTGCCCTTGACTCTAACTCTATTATCTAAAGCTGTACTTGTTCAACACAGCAGCCAACAGTCAAATGTGGCTATTTAAATTAGTTTAAATTAAATAAATAAATTTATTTTCTCATTAACACTAGTGCATGCTCTCTCTCTCTCTCTCTATATATATATATATAAATAATTTTTTAATTGATTTTTTTATTATGATTTCGGTGAAAGTTCATAAATTGGTTTTCCATTCACCACTTCATACACACTTTGTCTTGTGATACTCACTGGATCCCCACAATGTCACAGCACTCTTCCCCCTTCCTCGTGTTTGCCATTTCCCTTCGTCCTCCTTTCCTATCCCTTGCTGCCCTTTTGATATCTCATATGGTTGATTGTTCTAATAAGTGCATGTTGTTGTTGTTGTTATGTGCCATCGAGTCAGACCCGACTCATAGCAACCCCTCCTTGGGTTTCCGAGGCAGTATCACTATGGAAGTAGATAGCCCAACCTTCCTTCCGAGGAGTGCCTGGTGGGTTTGAACCGCCAGCCTTCTGGTGAGCAGTCAAGTGCCTTAGGTACTATGCTATCAGAGCTCCCAATAAGTGCATATTTTCCTGGTATTATTGTTCACCTTATAGGCCTATTGTTTGGCTGAAAGTTGAGCCACAGGGGTTGAGTTCAGTTCCTGGCTTAGAAAGTATCTAATGGCCATAGGCTTGGTGATTCCACCAGTCTCTATCAGACCAGTAAGCCTGGTCCTTTTTATGATTTTGAGTTTTGTTCCACATTTCTCTCTCACTCTATCCAGGACCTCTTATCATGATCCCTTTCAGAGTGGTCAGAAGTGATGCCTGGTACCACCTAGTTTTGGTCTTGGGGTCGAGGCTGGGGTTCACATGGTCCATTAGTCTCTTGGACTAATTGTTACCTTGCATCTTTGATTTTTCTCCACTCTTTTTTGCTCCAGATGGGCAGAGACCCAATAGTTGCACCTTTACATTAGTTATATTTCAAGTGCTCAATAGCCACGTATGGCAAGTGCCTATCATATTGGACAGCACAGATATAGAACAGTTCTACTATCATAGAAAGTTCTTTTGGATAGTGCTTGTCTAAAGCAACTTCCCATCCTAAATGCACTCTATAACTTTACCCCAAATTACTATCTTTCTAAAAGTTATCAGTGTATTAGAATAACTTACTTTACTTGCCTTTTCCTATTAGCATGTTCAAGGCAGGGACTCTGCCTTGTTCACCTATGTACCTCAAACACATAAAACAGTGCCTGGCATGTGGTAAGCATTCAATAAATGTTTGTTAGACTACCAATTTTCTAGGGATTAGATATTGCCAAGGGAATAGTAGAGTGGAAGTGTAAGAAATATTCTATGAAAAGACTAAGATGGAATTAAGTTTTCCAACAATGGAAACAATGGAAAGAACAGGAAAAAAGTCCATGATAGAAGAAGGATGGCTGGGGAGAAAAGTGCACACTGAAAAAAGTGTGAGCAACCCGAGGAGCCTACCCTTTAGGAGGTGCAGTGCAGTGAATTACTTTATACGGCCTGTTCTGGTTACCTAGTGCCGCTCTGAAAGGAATATATACCACAAATGGGATGGCCGTAACAAACAGGAGTTTATTCTCTTACAGTTCGGGAGGCTAGAAGTCCAAATTCAAAGTGCCAGGCTCTAGGGGCTGTGTGAAAGCCCCTCAACCTTGGGCTTCAGCTCTGCCTCTTGCTCCCAGCCCACTGAAGCCAGAGGCATCTCTTCACTCAGGCAAGTAAGTACTGGCTGCTGAGGCTAACAAGCCCAAGGTCAACAAATAAAATGGCACAGTCCCGATTTTACCAAACCACATGGCAGGCCATTAACTTAAGTCCATTTAAAGTCCCAAGGTTGGCAGAGCATGGCAGGCTGCTGAACAAAGACACAGCTACACGCAGGGTTCAAGTGTGCCATGAGCTACATACTATCCACAAGGCTTCTCCTTATATATAGGAAGCAGACCATATTCCCTAAGGCAACTACTCAGCTGCTCATAGTAGATTCCACCATGAAGTTGATTACCAGTCTCATCATGGGGAATACTACATTCAGCTGCCCAGCCACTTAACCAGGCCCAGCCAAGTTGACACATAAACTTAACCACCACACGGCCCTTCTAGCCATAGTTCCCCATTTTGTGATGTATTGTAAATCCTAGCCTCCATGCTCTGGTCATGGTCCCATTTTGGAGTGAGTTGTTTGCTATGTTAACGAGGCAGGATTAGGGTAGGATGTATCTTGAGTCACCACATTACTACAGGGTATGATCTGCATCCAATAATATATGAATGCTCAGGCAAAATTTGCTCTCTTGTTCTGGATCCTACATCTGGTTTGTAATCATCTGACCTCTGGTTCTTGGGACTTGAGACAGCAGCCAGTCATCTGACCTGTCAATTTGGGTTCTACAACCACGTGAGTGAGGAGAATCCTTACTTGCCACAACTGTGTAAGCTATTTCCTTGTCAGAATGTGAATTCTGCGAGATGTTACAGTCAAATACAGAATCCTGATACTGGAGGGAGAGTAATGAGAGGAGGAGGAGTAGTTGATGTTAGCGATGGAGTGATGTTAGAGGTGACAGAATTTGGAAAGGTTGGACATTTGGGACCTCTTTAACCTCCGCCTCACAGGGACCAGCCTTGTGCTGATTCTTCTAAAAGAAATTATTCGAACAGAGATGTTCTGGAGGGTTGAAGGGTGTTGGAATTAAGATAGTTGTAAATAGTTGGTCAAGATTCCAAACAGAGTTGGTCTTAGTGCAGTTTCTGGCCAAGCCCTACTGCACAGATCAAGGGCCTTGACGACACTAATGTGATTTCAGGTTGTTTGGTGATATCACAGAAAGCTTTGGATATCAGGATGAGCAGTTTTGTATTTCCTTTTGTTAAAAAATGAGCAAGGGTGTAATCAGAACTGTTTTCTTTAGTTAGTTTTGCTAACAAGTCTAAAAACTATGAGAACAAGTTTGAAAACAGAGAAAATCTGTATATGCAATCACAAATTGCAACTGAGCAGAAATATCATTAAAGACCAGACTTGGAAAAGCAGTCTACATGCTACAGATCAGTGGTAAAATACTGTCAGGACATGTGACTTCTGTTTCCCATAATGAAGGTTCTGATAGTTCTGATATCTCATTGCCTGCCCATTTAGCAATTCAAACTTAATACATTGCGTGGTTTAATAGTTTAATGATTTTGCCATAAATTTATTATTAGAAAAATCTTTTCATTATAATGAATTTTACCTTGTCAGAATTGAGAAATCAAGATGTCTGCTTATATTTCTACAGTCTCTAAAACAAAGTCCAAATATGCACTGCCTTGATAATAATATGATGCATCACTTTCAATATTTTAAAACTTAATGGGTAAACTTAATCTAATTTATATTTTAAGATTTTCTCTTATAATCAATGAATATTAAAGATCTTAATTTATATTGATGTTACTGTTGTCCCATTCATGGCAAATGAAATTGTTCATGAGAGTTAAAAACAAAATTGACTCATCGCAGCACTATTTACAATAGCCAAAACTTGGAAACAACCTAGATGTTCAACAACTGAGGAATGGATAACCAAACTTTGGTACATTCACACAATGGAATACTATGCAATGCTAAAGAATAATGTAGAATCTGCAAAACACCGCATAACGTGGATGAACTTGGAGGACATTATGCTGAGCGAAATAAGTCAGTCACAAAAGGACAAATATTGTATTAGTCCGTTATTGTAAAAGTTAAGGAAAGGTTTATATATTGGAGGACATTTTCTTTGTTGGTTACCAGGGGTGGGAGGGGAGGGGAGGGAATGCTGTTAGATAGATAGAGATAAATATTGATTTGGGTGAAGAGAAGGGCAATGTACCAAATGTGAGTGACCAATATGGCAGCATTGAGGATGAGAAAGACATAGAGAGTTACATGGGCATTACAGACAACAAATATGAACCCCTTTGCAGATACAGTACTGAGTTGTCAGTGAAAGCAAACATGGGTATAGGGACGGATAGATGGGTGAACAAGCTAAACAATTAGGTATGTCTAAATGGAGAGTGTATCCAAGATCATATATAGGGTTGGCAGACAATGGGCCTATAAGTTCATGTGAATGATCAGAATTCCCAGGTGTATAGTAGAGCTGACAAGGGGCAAGGTTATGGTCATTACTTGGTCACAGCCAGCTACCCAGAGGGACCGAGTAGTTGATCCTGTGGGCTTGGGACCATAGTCGCAGGGGACATCAAGCTCAATTGGCATAACATACTATACAAAACATTGTTCCACCTACTACTTTGGCAAGTAGCGACTGGGACCTTAAAAGCTAGGAAGCTGCCATCTAGATGCAACAACGGGTCTCTCCTCGTCAAGAAGAAAGAAGAAAACCAAAATTAAGGGAAACAATCAGTCCTAGCGACTGGTACACCATCCGATCTGCAACCTATACAGCTATGAGACCAGAAGAACTAGATGGTGCCCAGCTACCACTGCCATCCACTTGGAAGGGATGTAGGAGATCCTGCATAAAGAGGGAGAACAATGTGGTACAAAACTCAAAATCGTTTGGAGGCAAAAAAAAAAAAAGAAGGTGGGGACCAGGTTTGCTGGTCCAATGGAGCCTGGTGTAACCACTGAGACTATGGCCCCTAGCTGCCCTTCAGGTCTGGAATTGAACCCACACCTGTGGTTTCCAGCCAAACAAAGTACAGGCATGTGAGTTAAACATTTACCTCAAGTAGACACACGCCCTGGAGAGAACAATCATGGGAGAAGGAAGGGCTGCTTATGCACAGGGAGATAGCTCAGGGTGCAGAAGAGTATGAAGGGATGGACACTGGGAGGAGGTAACTATGGGGAGGAAGTGGGAGGGGAGCTGCTGCATTGTAAATTTTGGTCAATGACATGAGACAAAATACATGTGAACTGCTGTATGAAAAGTGAATTTACTCTGTAAATCTTCACCCAAATCCTAATAAAAAAAAAAAAAAGAAAAAAAAAAATTGACATCTGAGTTGAAATCTATTTGTCTTCCCTGGTCCATGAAATGGAAAAAAAATCAGGCCCTATATATATTCTATTTCTTCCATTTTTTTGAATTTTTATTTTTTTGAATATGTCGTACTCACACACATACAAAATTTAAAAGGTTCAAGAGTATACAATGGCGAGTTAAGTCTTTCTCCTGTCTTCCTTACAGTTTCCCATTCTCAGGAGGCAACTAGTCTCTTGTATATCCTTGTATATTGTTTCTTGTATATCCTTCCAGAAGCCTTCTGTACTACACACAAACAAGCAAATACATATATACAGGTAGTCCCTGACTTACAATGTATTTCAGTTATGACAAACCACACTTACAACTGTGTTTTTTTTTTTTTAACATCTTATCATTAGTAATATGTACTATATAAGTTTATATGTAATATTTCCAATTCCCAAAGACAGACAAAGATCAGATTTATAAAGAAAGATTCTGATAGTAAAAGGCAGTAATAATGAAAACTAAAAAAAAAAAAAAAAAAGAGGCATCTGACTTAAGTCAGAACAAACTTATTATGAGTGGTAGGAACAGAACCCTGTCCTAAATCAGGGACTACCTGTATTACATATGCTACTTGAGTTAATCCTCCCAACGAGCTCTAAATTAGGTATTATAATTTCCATTTTGCAGACCAAGAAATTAAGATTCAAGAGATATTCATAGTTTGCCCCAAAGTCATGGAGCTAGTGCTGGAGTTGGGATTCAAACAGGAGTGTATGACTCAAGGGCCTGGGCTAGTTTTATCACATTGTACCATCTTTCCCATATCATCTTGCTACATTATGGGAAGGACACAGGTCCTTTCAATGTATTTTTACAAGTTAAGGTATAGAATTACCTGGGATAGGCATGATAGGAGGAAGGAGGGTTAGTAAGGAGGCATAGCCAACAAGAAGTGTAAGGGCCTGCCCAGCGGGAACAGAAATGGAAAGGGAGGGCATGGATATTGAAAAGGCAGATTCTAGGTCAATGAGTTAATTGACCCTGGAAGTGATTAGACAAAGAGCCAAAAACTTAATCAAACCCACTGCCATTGGGTTGATTCCAACTCATAGTGACCCTATAGGATAGAGGACAGTGGAAGTGCCCCATAGGGTTTCCAAGGCTGTAAATCTTTACAGAAGCAGACTGCCTCATCTTTCTCCTGTGGAGCAACTGGTGGGTTTGAACTGCTGACCATCTGATTAGCAGCTGACTGCTTTAACCATGGAAGGAGGATCAATGGTTGCTACTTTGGTTCTGAGTGAGTGAAGGAGTGGTGCTGCCCTCAAAAGAAATTGAGAAAGGAAAGAAATGGAAAGGGAGAGCATGGGGAGTGAGTTTAGCTATAGACATTAAGTTGCAGGCACTGGTAGGCAAACTCATGAAGAATTTCAGTCAATAGGTTGAGATGTGGGTCTGGGTGGCAGAGGTAGGGCAAGGGTGGGGTGGAGGTTGGATTTAGGAGTTGTAGGCAAAGGAGTTGGTAGTCAAAGAGCAGAATGAGACAGGAGGGGGAAGCCTTGGGGACACTAGAAAAGAGTGAAAGGCATTGAGATGGGAGAGGTAACAGAAGGCCAAGATGGTAGGGAGCCATCAAAGTCCAGGAAAGAAGACAGTTTGATGGAGCAGGAGGGCAGCCTCCTGACAGTGTCAGACACCAGAGAGGTCAAGGATTACAAGGCTCTGGAAATGAGATCAGGCTGGTAGGTTTAAGAGCCATTTTCTCTAGAGAAACAAGGGAAGAAATAATATTTTAAAGAAATACCTAAGCTAATTTGAGGGAGAAAGAGGTGTTGTGGGGAATAGAGGTGTCACTGTTTTCCTTGGTCCATTTAAAAACTGCTGAGGTTTGTTATCAAGAAGTTTATTATCATGGAGTCAAACACTGAGGATATCACTTACCAGGCAAAATCTCAGCCCTTGTCTCCCTGACAATGTGCACCTTGCTTCCCTAGTATAGTGGATGCAGGTGTTCACTTACTCGAATGTGCAGGTCCTGGAAGAAGATGAGGAGCGTCTGCCGGATCAGCTGGAACTCCCCAGCAGAGAGACTCCCGTACACCTGCCAAAGGCAAAGCAACAAGAAGGACTTCACTTCCAAAAGTGAGATGAGAAGTGCACTCGGGCAGGGATAGGCAGGCACTGAGGGGTGCAAGCTGGATAAGCAAGGAGGGCACTCAGGTGCTGGGACAAATGGGCCAGAAGAAGAGTCAACATTGCCTCCTCAGTGGGACAAATCCTATTATGTCCTACCCGAGCACAGGCACACTTCATCTCTTCCATTTCCCCACAAGCCTGGAGAGGCTGTTCCTCAAGATTTAGCAGAACATGCATTGCCAACTCCCTTTGAGAAGAGTTGGGAGAAGATAGTTTATGATCTATACCATTGCTTTTGCAATTTTGAAGGCAACAGTAAAAGGGAATAAGATGATAACACCTATTGTATTACTCATTTTGAGTAGACACACAGATTTTTAAAATTTTCTGCAAGACTGGCAGGCTTTGCCATTCTCCATTCTGTTCTTTCTGTCATAGAATCTGCCTGGTCTTAACAGAGGAATGAGAACAACTATTGGGGCTGAGAGGTGATTAACTAATGACAATCTTACTTCAATCAGCTGCCGGAAAGTCTCATCCACTTGATGCAGGATGGTTGGGGAGTCTTGGATGAATTCCTTGATGGCATCTAAATGATTGAAAGTGACCAGCAACACATCCTTGGGACGGGGAGACAGCAATACTTGATATTTGAAAGCCATAGTCATCAGGTCATAGAGCTGCCAACCCACACAACAAACAAAACAAATAGGACCATAAGAGCAGATGTCAGAATCTCCAAACAATGAGTCAGTCAGGCATTTCATGAAAACCAAGCTGGCCTAACTGTATAGCTTGAGTGACCATATGAATTATCACCCAAACCCAGATACTCTGAGAGTAAAAGAAAACCCAGAAAACCAAACTCACTGCCATCGAGTCCATTCCAACTCAAAGTGACCCCCATTGGGTTTCTGAGGCAGTAAATCTTTATACAAGGAGATTGCCCCACCTTCCTTCCTTGGAGTGGCCAGGGGGTTTGAACCACCAACCTTCTGATTCACCATGAAATGCCTTAGGCACCGTGCCACCAGAGCTCCTTAAGAGTAAAAGAGGGCGATACTAATTAAGCCAGGACAATAGCTATGAACTGGGACATTCCTGGGCAAATCAGGACTTCCGATCACCTTATGTATATCACTGATGGGACACACCTGGAATGATACTGGCAGCTGTGAGGTCTTGGACTGGGCACTGGAGTTGGAAAGAGGAAACCCAAATTCAAGTCCCACCTTTGCTGCTAACTTGTGTGACCCTGGGCAAATTTTTTAACCTCTCTAAGCCTGAGTTTTCTCATCTGTCAACAATGCTCCCTAGTTTCCCAATCTTGAGGAGCTGCTGAGATGTAAATGAGATGGTATGTGGGCAAAAGATACCCATTTTCAGACTTCCGGTAAGATGGAGGAATAGGCAGACAAGCGACACAGACCCTCTTCAACAAAGAAAAGAAAAACCAATTGACAGAGATACAGAAGATAATCCTGGAGCCCTGAGGTTTGAAAGGAAGTATACAGAAGTGGATTAGGCACCAACTAGTAGAAAAAACTGAACAAAAACAGT
>NW_006921779.1:4424184-4431665 GCF_000298275.1 Orycteropus afer afer | reverse complement strand
TCAGAAAAAAGATCAAAACAAAATGAAGAAAGCCTAAGGTTCATGTGGGATACCATCAAAAGGAATAACCTATATGTAATCAGAATTCCAGAACAAGAAGACACAAATAAACCACAGAGAAAATTGCCAAAGATTTGTTGGAAGAGAATTTTCCTGGTATGATGAAAGATAAGGATATATCCATTCAGGAAGTCCAACAAACTCCAAACAGGATAGACCCCAAAAGAAAATCACCCAAACATATCATCATCAAACTTACCAAAACCAAAGACAAAGAAATCATGAGAGCAGCACGGGAAAAACCAAAAGTTACCTACAAGGGGCAACCAGTAAGCTTGGATTTCTCAATGGAAACCATGCAGGCGAGAAGACAATGAGATGGTATATATAAAACCCTGAAAGAGAAAACTTTCCAACCAAGAATTATATACCCAGCAAAACTGTCCCTCAAATATGATGGTGAAATGAGGACATTTCCAGATAAGCAGAAATTGAGGGAATTTGTTAAAACCAGACCAGCCTTACAAGAGATACTAAAGGGAGCCCTCTGGACAGAGAAGCAACAACAGCCAACAACAACTGACCATTAACACACATGATGATATAACCCAGAAACCAACCCAGCTATGGAAGTATCCTAAGTAAATAAGCCAACTAGATTGTAAACAGGAAACCAGACACATCAATTGACTAATGAGGACAACTACAAACCAAAAAGAGAGAAAAAACTATGTCATTACAGAACTTCTAGATGGTAGGGAAGTCAAGACAACTACAAGATAGAACGGACTGTTCTAAATTTAGGAAGAAAACTATAAATCACAGGGTAACCTCAAAGAAAAATTATAAACCTGCACATCAAAAAAGAGGACCAGCATAAATACTCAGCAAATACTAAAACAATAGTAATGAACAAGCTCAGCATAAAAATTATACGGAACAAAGAAATCGACACCACGAGAAAGCATGTAACAAAAATGACAGCAACAAATTCATATTTGCCGATAATTACGTATCTGACAAGGGACTTATCTCTAAGATTTATAGTGGAAGAGTGGATGACCAAGCTATGGTACATACACATAATGGAATGCTATGTAGCACTAAAGAATAATAATGTAGAGTCTTCAAAACACCGCATAATATGGATGAACTTGGAGGACACTATGCTGAGTGAAATAAGTCAATCACAGAAGGACAAATATAGTATTAGTTCGTTGTGGAGGATCAAGAAAAGGTTTATATATGGAGGGAAACTTTCTTTGTTGGTTGCCAGGGGTGGGAGGGAAGGGGAAGGAACACTGCAAAAAAAAAAAAAAAGCATTGACCCATGTCACTTAATTTTGTGTATTTCACTGTACATAAATTATATTTCAATAAATGCATTAAAAAATGAGATGGTATGTGTGAAATTATCAAGTATAACGCTCTTCAAACATGTAAGGAAAATTTAAAATGATGAGCAATACTTAATAAGATACAAGTTAGTCCCATGTATAGCATGACCATCCATGAAAGTTCACAGGAGAGAAACTCGTGAGGGCAAAAGTCGTCAAGATAGGCTTTGTGGAAGAAGTGGGCTTGATATGGGCCTTGAGGTGTTCACAGAGCTCAAAATGGCTGAGGGGAAAGAAAACACATTCTAGTTGAGGGGACTAGCATATGTGAAGGCCTGGAGGCAGCAATGCAATTTTTCTGAGAGAATGAAGAGAATGGCCGATTAGAGCTGACAATTTGTATTGCGGCTAGTGGGAAATAAAGTTGGATAACTATGGTAAAGTTAGAATGCTAAAGGTCTTAGAAAGACAGGTAAAATAGATTAGATGTGGTGGGAATTTGGGCGCTAATAAGGTTTTCTGAGCTGACATCATAAAAATGGTGATTAAACAAGATAGCCAATCTGGCAGTGATGAGCTGGGAGAGAAGGGAGAGACTGAAGTTAAGGGCATTAACTAGTATAGGGTTTCTAATAAATTTGAATGAATGTTGAATGAATGAATGAATGAAAAAATGTTGGAATACTATAGACTTAACCCCTGGATAAAGACTGTGGAAACAGAAAAGGCAAGGAAAAGATCATGTGGTATTTAGAAGGAAAAGCTGTCAGTACATGATGACTATCTGACTAGATTTGAGGGATAAAGATGAGGGCTATCCAAAATGCCTGCAACATTTTCAGCTTAGTGCCTGGGAGAAGGAAAATGCTACTGACGTAAGTGGGGAAATCTGGGGGACAAGGAACAGAGAAGCTGGTTCAAGAGAGAAGATGAGCAACCTAGTTATGGACATGTCTGAGGCAGGAGTGAAAATATAAACTATTTCCATCTGAGTGTATCAAGCACATTTATATACGTTAGCTCATTGGATCATACTTAATCTTTACAAAAACTCTATGAGGTAGGTGTTATTATTCCGAGTTTACAAATGAGGAAACTTGACCAATTTCGCATAGCTCTGGTAGGAGCTCTGGTAACGTAGTGCCTAAGGCACTTGACTGCCAACCAGAAGGCTGGCGGTTCAAACCCACCAGCCACTCCTCAGAAGGAAGGTTAGGCAATCTACTTCCGTAGTGATACTGCCTTAGAAACCCAAGGAGGGGTCGCTATGAGTCGGGTCCGACTTGATGGCAAATAACAACAACAACAACTGGTGGTGTAGTGGTTAAGGCATTTGACAGCTAACCAAAACCAAACCCTCCAACCACTCCATGCAAAAAAGATGAGGCAGTCTGCTCCCATAAAGATTTATAGCCTTGGAAACCCTATGGTGGTTGCTATGAGTTGGAACTGACTCGATGGTAGTGAGGTGTTTTTTGTTTTTCTTTTTTAGTAAATGGCTGGGTGAAATTTGAACTCAGACTGTCAGATTCTGAAGCACTTGCTAAAACTTTCTACATAGTCCCATACATAATTTCTATGTAATTTCTCTAACCTGTAGCTAAACATTTCCACTTAGAAAGTGGCATATAATAGGAGCAGCCAGGTGTGGTGAGGTGGGTAGGGAGGTGGGGGGTATAGTTAATGGAAGATAAAGATTTGAGAGTCTACTATCATTATCAAAGATTAAATGCCTGTTATATAGCAAGAATAAAGGATAAAAACAGGTATGAGATAAAGAAATGAAGTTCAGAGAGATTCAATAAATTGTTCAGGGTCTCACAGCTAGTAACAGGTAGACTGGTAAGATTGAACCTAGGTAAGTAGGTAGGTTGGTTTATTTATTTAAAACCCAGGTTTTTAAATTCCAAATTCAGTGTCCTTTCTGTATGGGAAATCTCAACATAGGTTGAGGGAGAAGACCAAGTGGGGCTGGGAAGATAATTAGCATTGACTGATCATCTATTATGTCCCAGCCTTAAGTGTATCACTATATATAGTTGTATCTGTATCTACATTTATCTATATTTATATTGTATATGATATATACAAAGGAGCTCTGGTGGCGTAGTGCCTAAGGCATTTGACTGCTAACCAGAAGGTTGGCAGTTCAAACCCGCCAGCCACTCCACAGAAGGAAGACTGGGCATCTACTTCTGTAAAGATTTACTCCCTTAGAAACCAAAAGGGTTCTATGAGTAGGAATCGACCTGATGGAAGTGAGTTGGTTTTTTTTATATACAATATATATGTGCTTCTGATTCAATCCTCCCAACAACCTGATGAAATAGCTATTACCATCCCTATTTTATAAAGAGAAAATGGAGGCTCAGAGAGTGAAAGTTAACTCCAAAGGTAGGTACCAGGAGGTAAGAGGGCACAGTTAGAAGCAATCTGTCTTCCTGAGCTTTGCAGGTGCCTGTAATAGGTGAGAATTTATTTTGCACACCTTGCATCCAGAGTCAGTCCTCATGATTTTTAAAAATTCACATAATAGAGGAACTTGAAAGGAATTATTATTATTAACTGAAGTTCATACTTTATTAGATTTCCTTATCAACCTTTTTCTGTTTCAGGATCCCAGTCAGGACATCACACTGCATTTAGCTGTCATGTTTCTTGCCATCTCTTGGCGAAGAGGACATTTTCTCAGGCTTTTCTTGTCTTTGCTGACTTGACAGCTTTGAGGAGCACTGGTCAGATAGATTGTAGTATGACTCTCAATTGGGATTTGTCTGATGTTTTTCTTGTCAGAAGTGGGGTTGTGGGGTTTTGGGAGAAGGGCAAAGAAGTAAAGTGCCATTTTCATCACATCATATCCAGGTACATACTGTCAACATGACTCATCACTGTTATCTTTTTTTTGGTCACCTGGCTGAGGTGGTGTCAGGTTTCTCCAGGGTACAGCTACTGTTTTTTCTCTCCTTTCTAAACTGTGATCTTTAGTAGGAAGTCACTATGCGCAGCCCACATTTAAGGAGTGGGGCTCCATCTCCTTGAGGGTGAAGTATCTACATACATTATTATTTGGAATTTGTCTGCACATATTTGTCTGTTCTCTGTCATTTATTTATTTGGAATTATTATTTATATAATCTGAGTACCCCAATCATTTGTTTCCCAAAGCAGCAGACATATTTACGGTATAAGTAAAGACTGAATGGTTTTGAATTTGTTTTTTAAAAATGCCTGATTTCCTGTAAAACTATTCCTCACCACAGAGCTGAGATTTGTTAAGAATGAAGCAGAATAAAAACTGTTAGTGCTGAGTGCTTGTATCAGGTTAAGACATGTTCCAGTGTTTATAAATACAGGCATGAAAACCAGCACTACAGGCAGGTGGGACATACACATCAGAGAGGCTGGCGTGGATGACTTTTGAGGTCCTCCCCCAGCTCTGAAACTCCCCAACAACTAACATTTACAAGTGCCTGTTCTTTGCCAAGTATTACAGCACAGGTCATGTCATTTGACCCTAGTCTATGATTACCCACAAAAGGTACAAGAAATGCAACACAGAGGGCAAAGGCAGCTGTCTGCTCACCTTATCCATGCTGGCCTGGTTCAGTCTCATAATGGAAGCATGAGCCAGGCGGTCGTAGACTGTCCTCAGGGCCTTTTTGGAGTAGAGCTCTTGGGGTTTGAACAATTCCTCCATGAACTTTCTATTGAACATGGTGGAGATGATGTCATTCAGAACTGTGGAGACGAGAGAATACAGCTAAGCAAGGGAGTGGAGGAAACTTCATTCAGAAATGCTTTGTGTACTGCTCTCTCTGTGAATGGAGCAGCTGGGTGTATTCAGAGGCGGGATGCTGATGTGATAGGTGGGATTTGCTTCCTGGGCAGAACACATGGTTTCCTCATAGAAAGCAGGGGGACAAAAGTACTTTATAAGACCATTTCAGGGGAAGCTTAAAGGATGACAGCGTACAAATGTGTGGTCCTTCAGAGTGTACGCAAACCACCTTTTCCAATATTATCTCACTTGATAGTAGCAAAATATTTTTTCTATCTTTAAAAAGATTCTTATAGCATATAGATTAGATCTCTTCCTAAAACAAGAAATAGCAACTTTTTTAAAAAAGTAAATCTTTAATATTTTTTACTTAAAATTAAGTTTTATAAAATTGGGACCAGTGATGGTAATTGATTCTTCTTCTGCAAAACATTTTATGAAAATATGCAAGCCTAGAAGAGGAACTACAGGAAGCAAGTGGGAAGAGAGCTGTTACATTTGGGGAATGGCTTTCAGGATCATGAAACAAAATGTGTATGAACTGCTATATAGAAAATGAATTTGCTCTGTCAACTTTCACAAATCACAATTAAAAAATTCTACCTACTGGTTGGTTAGACACTAAAAACTTTTAATATTAGCACAGCCTTAAGTTTTACATTTGATCTGTAACACTGACGTTGCACTGTAGTGACAGATCTCATACTGTTGCTCCATTGGGAAAACTCCTTCTGGATAGAGAACAAAAGGTCCCAAGGAGTGTGAACCAATGTACCTATAATTCTAGGTCTGGATTTATTCACTCAGAAATTTTGTGCTAGACAACTAAGGGTCATTAGTTGAAGGCTAGGAAAACCTTCTAGTATAAGAAAGAGGAACAAGTATGTCTGAACCCAGCTTATTCTTAATTAAGCCTGCTAGATTCTGGCCTATAGGTGAGAGCATATGGATGCTAAAAATATATTTATGGTAATTAAAATTTGAAAGAAAACTGGATTACTAAATATCTCACTACTGTTGAGTCAATTCTGTCTCATAGTGACCCCTTTTGGGTTTCTGAGGTGGTAAATCTTTATACGGAAGTAGATTGCCCAGTCTTCCTTCCGAGGAGTGGCTGGTGGGTTTGAACCACCAGCCTTCTGGTTAGCAGTCAAATGCCTTAGGCACTATGCAATATAATTATACAAAAAAAAAAAAAAAAAAATCAGTTCTTGAACACAGGTGATTATTATGAAAGGTATAAACTCAACTCCTCTTTCTTTTGGCTAATACGAGGGGCATGCCAGCTGATTGGCCATGGCCACCTATCTTAGAGAGTGAGACAAAGGAGAACAGTGAGATTATTATTTCAGGCAACTTTTCTTCCTGTAAATAATTGAGAGGAGAACCCTGAGGACCCAGGCCAGTATTTTAAATCATCACGAAGTGTTTCTGAAGGGTGAGGGAGCTGGTCGTACTTAAATCGTAAATGGAAGGGTGTGGGGGGAAGTGGGGGACAGAGATTTCCGCCCCCACTGACACCAAAGGACTCACTTGTGATTCCTTATGAAGTGTTGAATTCACGCTTGACTTTTGGATGATTATACTCTAGTCTCCCTCCTATTATTCAGTGATGAAGAACCAAATCCATTACTGACACAGAGTTTCCCTCATATCTGACAGTTTCAAGTCATCGCAGCTTGCCTTCAATGTGCACTAATATTTCCCCAATGTGAACAGCTTGGAGACTGGTTAATGCTTCCAGGTTTGCTGCATTCAGGGACTTTTTCCTTCAACCTAAACAGGTAAGAGCCTGTGATAACTGTGCTTTCTAACATTATTCTTACCACAGCCTATATAAAATGCAAAATTTCCAAGGACCTAAAACCAAACCCCTGGAGAAGGATATCATACTTGGTAAGTGGAGGGTCAGTGAAAAAGGGGAAGACCCTCAACAAGATGGACTGACACAGTGGCTGCAACAACGGGTTCGAGTATACCAAGGATTGTGAGAATGACGCACGACCAGGCAGTATTTTGTTCTGTTGTATGGCACCTAACAACAACAACAAAAAAAAACCCAAACTTATTGCCACCGAGTTGATTCCAACTCACTGCAACCCTACAGGACAGAGTAGAACTGCTCCACAGGATTTCTAAGGCTGTAAATCTTTACGTAAGCACACTGCCTCATCATCATCCTACCACAGAGCGGCTGGTGGGTTAGAACTGCCAACTGTTTGGTTAGCACTGAATGCTTTAACCACTGTACCACCCGGGCTCCTTTTGCAAGGAACTAGGTACAATTAGGGAGCTCTGGTAGCATAGTGGCTAAAGCACTTGACTGCTAACCAGAAGGCTGGCGGTTCAAACCCACCAGCCACTCC